>NW_028289023.1:1515476-1667023 GCF_059628265.1 Tinamus guttatus
ATATAATATATATTTATATTTATTTTATTTTTAATGAAATATTTATAATATAAAATTTTGATCAATAAACTTTGTCATACGATGAATATTTGGACAAAATATTCTGAACAATGAAAGGAGCAATAGCAGCATGCAATGGAGCAGTAACTGAGCAACTTGAAAAAAGCTATTGCAGAAGCAATTTGAGAATGGAGACATTCACACGTCATGAGAAAGGTCCAAATGATTCTCACTGCAGAGCAGCATGCAGATCATAACATGGGTGACCTGACATTTGGATAAAACTTACTGGGATTTTTCTGAGAGGATGAGCAGACTCCATGTGGTAAAATCACACAGTACTTGCTACATTAAACCCCTCTACTAAAGCCTCACACTGAAAACTGCATTTTTCTAACGGAGATTGATGAGATAGTTGCATGTTTTGCTTCTTTCTGGCTATAGCAGGGATTAAGTACTCGATCCATGCATCAAGAATATGTGAAGAATTTCCGGTCTCAAGACCGTTGGTTTTTGAGTCACTGAAGATCATCTTCACTCCTTAGTCAAGTCATTCACCGTTGCAGTGAATAGCCCTGTCGAAGAGCAGCACTTCCTATGCCACATCAGTAATATTCTCAGACTATTCTCCAGACCTCTGGAGACATGGTTTTATCATTCAGCTGACTGCAGGCAAAGCTTTTCTGCATCATATCCAGTTTCTCGTACGGGGTTTCATGTGTCTTGGTGAGTTTACACTGCATTATTTTCAAGTATCCTATGGTCTTGCTGCTTCAAATCAAAAGGAAAAAAAAACGGTGGCAAGTCCTGGAAAAACAGGTTGACTAAGACTTTCTGAATACCCTTTGCTGCACGCCAGGTGCCATAAGTACCTCTCTGACTTAAGAAAAGAAAGGTTTTGATGACTGCATTAAGCATTAATGAAAGATGAGTTAACTTCTTTACCAACAAGTCATGTGCATAGGCACTAATGGATTTCAACATAAACTCTCATTTCCTGGCTTCTAAAGGAGATTCTACAAACTTAAAAGATTTCCTTTTCAAGTTAACTGTTTTTAAAGCTCACTACAGTCCTTTATAAGATAATTAGATGATGCTTATAGAAACATAATAATTCTGGCAAGACTCCATCTGATAATGAATGAATAAGAGAGAAAATCATCTCTGTAAAAAGATTTTATTTGTCTCAGATGCAATGCACAGAGCAGGTAACACTGAGCTGCTGAGCAGTTTAATTCTCAATTCATGAAAATTATTTTTTTCCCTTACCTCTATATTGGCATATTTTGCATTTCATTTCAAGCTCTCTTTTGAATTAAATTAAAGCTACACACATGAAGTGACCATAACTCAGCTACGGTCAACTGTGGAAATATGTTTTACCATTAGAATAAAAGAGAAAAAAAACTTCAAGTTACTTATTTACATAGAAAGATAGTTTTGATGTTGACTGAAAGTAATGATTAATGATTGATCTAAAGTAGATAGGGTTGGATTTCGGAGCTCTGCTTCTCCAAATGTTCCTCATCATGATAGTAGAGAAGATTTTCTGGAAGGAGAAGTCTATGCTTATGTTCTTTTTAAAAAATAAGACAAAGAAAACTTCTGGATCTCTGACTAAGCTTTGTTTGCAAGACTTCTTTCTCGCTCTTTTTTAAAAACGTAGCTAAAATGCCAGATGTTAGAAGATGTATTCAATCTCATTTCTTTTTTAGATTTAATAAATAAATAAATAAACACACAGAAGAATATCCCTTCTGGTTTGATAGAAAACAGTGTTTTGGGGTTTTTTTTTTGCATTTTTACAAAGGCCAGAAAACTGGAGGAAAAAAAATATTAACACGCTATAATAATGACAAAGGATCTCTGTGAGAGTAGCATGAAAGTTGAAGCAATTCTTAGGTAGAGTCTTGCCTACAGACATCTTATCCAGTACATGAGACTGTCAAATTCATCCTGTTGTCAGGGGAGTGTTCAAGCATTTTCAGAAACAAAGATGAACAGGACTTTTTCTTATCAAGTTATTGCATTTTAAACATACTGTTCAACAGCCAAAACTGATCTAGACATTACTAAGATACAAGGAGACAGCTATAGAGCAAGTGTTTCTAGACAGTGCAATATTTCCCATTGTTTTTTATTCTCTTTTCTTGTTGCTACCTGCGCAGCTCGAGGAGCAGCCGCCTTGTAGGCCAGCTGGGTGTTCATACCCTTCACGGCACCTCGGGCTTCGTTTTTGATGCAGATGCACCGTGGAGGAGGCAGAAATGCAAAGAGCCCCTGCAGAGGAGTGCAGCCACATCCAGCACAGCCCAGGAGCACAGGCTGCGAGGAGAACGCCCTGGGAGGAGGACACTCTGCAAGGAGGACACCCTGGGGACAGCACAGGAGTGGTGCCTCTTACAAAACTCTGCCTCGGCATCCTCCCATAAAGCCTTTCCTCTCCTTCCTGTGGGATTTCAGGGGTGTCTGTCTTTGCTGGTTGAGCTGTGTCATGAATTTCTCATTGTTGTGAGTCACCATCCATCATAGCAGCCTATGGGAAAGACAGATCACACTCTGCAGAAGTTCAAGGATGTGGCTAAGGGGACAAGCCAGAGTGAGAAATGGAGAATATTTGAGCTAATGAATCAGGCTAACATAGTATGGCAGCTGAGCCCAGAGGCGCCTGTGCAATATCCAGCAACCCCAAATGGTTGAATTAGACGTTCTGGCCTGAGAGAGCCCAAAGATACTGCTTTAAATATCTCAGGTCACAATCCTGTTGGACATTAAGGAAGCTGCTAGACTTTGTCTCTCACATCTCAGTGTTTAGTCTTGGAGAGATATAGTCATGGATGATTAAGACAGTCAAAATAATGGATTTTTTCTGCACCCTTACACTCTGCAGACAGTAACCACCACCTAGCCCCAGATCAAAAGGCAAAGCCACGGGCTGCACGTGCCACACAGCAAATGCAGCTTGCAGGCAACTGCTCTTATTCAGAAAGACTTGAAAATTCAAAACATTAATTTTGTTCTATGTGCCGAATAGGCCTTACTCATTACCTCTTCATCCTAATTAAGCCTTCATCCTCAGTGTTTCTCCTTTCTGACCTTTGTGCCCTTTACAGGGCAAGGCTACCAAACGGGTGGTACATTAAAGAAGTTACCTGGAAAATCACCTAATGAAAAATTCACTAGGGTGTTATCCTTCCTGACAATATAGTTTAAAAGGATCTGGGGTGCATGATGAAATCAGGACCATTTTATGCTTCATTTCCCAGTTCTCATCTATCTGCAAATACAAAATTCCATTGACAATTTGGGCTAAGAGAAATTGAAGGATATGAGATTTAGTTGTGACCAAAGCTAGGTCACAAATTTAATATAAAGGTACTCCCAAAAGATTATAGCCGAAGATATTCAGAAGTAGATAGAAAGTGCTAAACATTCTCTAAGGATAATAATAAAAAAGACAGTCCTCTTGGATGAATCTCTAAATAGGCTTATGATTAAACTGGACATTTGGGAATAAGTCGGAAACTGGCAAATACCTAGTTTAGATTTATGATTCTGAAGCCAAGTACTGCTGAGTTCAGCAGCAGTCTCCCCTGGCTCCCTCAATTTTTTATCAGTTACAAAGCTCATGTGCACTGTGCTTCAAGCCCAACCTCGGCACACAGGGAAGTGCGATACATTTTGAACGCCAGGCTGAAATTTAATTTACTTAGACATGCATCCATCCTTCTCCTGTTCTATCATACCAGAGATTTTACACGTTCCTACATGTACAGATTAAAGGATGCTTGCCATATAATCATGATAATCACATCATATTGTCTACTTTGCACTCATCCTAGTCTTTTTCTTCAATCTTCCCCAACTGGTACAAAGGCAGAGAAATTTTAGGAAGGCCTTTCACACTTCTGGAAGCCTGCACTCTTCCTGAACCTCAGTGAAGATGCTGTGGACACCAGCTCACCCTTACCTAGCTAGTCCAGCTGCATTGCTATTAGCATCTCTGGGTCACTGTGAAAAAAAAGCCACAACAGATTTTTTTGCATTTTTTTCAGAAAATCAAAATTCCTTCTTCATCCCAGCCTTGCAGCACTGTAAGTTAAGGATCCCTGGCTCCAGCCCAGGTGGACAGAAACACGAAGCTTCAGAAGAAGCTGGGAAAACTTCCATGGATGAGTGGCCTGTCCTGGCAGGCCAAATGAGCTGATTTGCTTTCACAGCTGCATGAAAATGCAAATATCATCAGGCTGTTTGTTAGTAGAGGTGCCAAATATTTACACAGTCATTCAGCTTAGGAATGGACACATTTTGATGACTTTTTAGAAACAATAATTTTAAATAAAAAGACAGATACCAAACCTAATTACGATGCAATCAATTGCAGGGTGACAAGTAATGGTGACATCAAATAGAAAATCAAATGAGTAACTTAGGGTAAAAACAAATTTAACTGACATATTTCTGAGCCTTCTGGGATTCTGATTTTAGATCTATTAAAAAAGCAAGCTGTTAGAGGTTTGCCATTCTAACTGATAGCTCTCGTTTCCAACTGAGATTTCCAGACTTTAATCACACCTCTGCTGAAATACTTTGGGAGAATTACTTTTTAAAAAATGAGAAAGTAATTTGGAAATCCATTTCTAGGAGTCCACGGAGGAAGAAGGCAAAATCCTTTGCATGCTTTTTATTGAACTATTTGTAACATAAGATAATTTTTCCTTTATATTTTTTACGTTGATGATTGATCTAAGAAATTGTTTTCCTAATTTGCTTCTCAGCCCAAACCACAACTGCCCTGAAAATCTATAACAATTTATAGGAGGTATTTTAATTGATACAGAAAAGAAGCGTGTCGTTAATCATATGATCTAAATACCATTTAGTTTTGGTCTGCCCTAGCTATTCTGTTTACACAGATGTGTTAAAAGTAGCACTGCCTGGCTGCAACTTGGAAGAAACCATGGGTTTAAAATGTTAGAAAAATCCACTTTTGCCAACTCAGGACATAGCAATCAAACATTAAAGAAAGAGCAAATCATCACAGTGCTATCCATTTGGCTTTAGAGAAGTACAAAACAATAACCCTAGGCCTATAACTCCCATCATCAGACTATTCATTGAATTTGTTCCTTTCCAAGTTTTCATTAAGAGTTCTTTTATATCATCAAGGGATGAAAAAATGTGCTGAAGTTTTTTAAAGATTTCTTTAATTCCTCATGTCACAGTTCAGAGAAGTAAGCTTAAAACTGAGGGTCATTTTCCCTTGCAGCAATGATGTTTTTTACGTTTCCACACATGTAAGGTTGTGCTAAACTTACCAAGGGAAAACTGCAGGACAGAGGCAGTAGTTGTGTTAAGGCCAGTGGTGGTCTGCAGGGGGAGAATCAAATAAGAGAGATATTGTGTTAGATCACCAGAACAATACATTTATTTATTTATTTATTTTTAAAAACATGGTAGTTTCTGGATACCTCGATCTCCAGTGCATAAAACTACAGTTTCCAACTGTTTCAAGGTGAGTGGTTATGGATATTTCTGTTATGTCATTTTCATTATTGATACCTCTTCGTACATCATAGCTGGAAAATGCTTTCTTTCACTATAATTAATGCCTAAAACCCAGCCTTTATTTCAAGTACTGGTGCTTGACTAGTATTTAGAAGATTAAGAAAAAAAAACAAAAACTACTCCAGCTTCTTTTAAATCTGTTTATACAGAAAGATTTGACTTCTCACACAGAGCAAGAGCCAAAAATAATCATAAATAATAAAAATAATATTAAAGTGACTTAAAGCAATGAAACAAAAATATTAAAGGGGAATAACAGATTCTAAATCCTTAGCAACGAAGCAGACACAAACTTGATGGCATTGCATAACACAATGCAATGAAATTTTGTGCTTATAGTCACGCACTGTTGATATCTGTCAGGATCTAGGAAAAGGACAGAACACACTGAGCAGCTCCTGAATGCAGATGGCACCTTCCTTTGATGCCTTAACAAATTATTTCAAAATATTTTTTAACTTATTTTGAATGTTGGAGCTTATGATACTACTACATAACAAGGAAGGCAGAAGCACTGCCTAATAACCCTGCCCAGCCTGTTTATTTTGTCGAAGGGCTGAAATACCAATGCATGTACCTGTTCATGAAAGGAGTAAAGAGCAAAACAAAGGGGAGACTCAAAGTGCAGTTCATTTATGTTAGTAAAAGAAAACCCAGAAAATATTTGACACTGTATGCATATTTTAGAGACTAGATCCAGGAAGGGAAAATGTCTCAGATGAAAGACAACAGTAGCATTAGATTAAATGGATCTGGATACTGGCTCTCCCTCCTGGAGACTGGAGCAGGAGATGGGGGAAGGACAGGATTTCTTCTAGCACCAGTATGTGCCGGCTTACGGTATCTGTGAAATTCTGCCCCTGCAATAACCAACCGAGGCCTCCAAACGGGTCCCTGAGCACGTTTTAGTGCCCACACGCTGCCGTGGTATCACAGCACCTTTCTGCAGAGCTGCACGGTGCACAACGAGCATCAGTCAGGCCCCTTCTTCACAGAGAAGAAGGTGTCCAGGAAATGGCTTGTTTGGGCAGGAGTTTTTCATGCGTTTCTTTGCTCTGTACATATGTATGACATGCAGAGGGAGACTTATAAATATTAATGACGTGAAGTCAGGCTCAAAATGCACTGAAGAGAGTTGGATAACAAGACTACAGGTGTCTTAGGAGGGCACATGCAAATTTAGGAAATTTTTCACAGCTCTTAATGATCTGCGAACTACGACAGATTCAGCAGGACGGATTCCAAAGGCTTCTCAAACATGTCAAACAACAGCTTTAAAGAATATTGGAAAAATTGGCATTATCTGTACATATTGGTTACAGAAAATACTATTTTCCACCCTTGAGAATATTCCAAACAGACAATTCGAGTTCTTAAACAAAAATAGGCAAGCTGCTTCTAAAAAACTCCCTTGAAAATACATTCATATCTCTGTCTTGGTCCTTTCTGTCAAGACCAATTCAGTATTTCACATTTATCATGCCAAATAATAAAGTACTTTCTGACTTGAGTTATGACTAGCTATTATATTAGTTTACTTGCAATTAATTATGTTACACAAGTTCTATTTTAACAAACAAAGAAACCCTTTACCATGTTCAGTGGCTCATAGTACCAAGAAATTAAATGCATCAGATATCACAGAAGAGATGTTCACATAAAATTAAAAGAGACTATGTCATGATTTATTCTTTAAACACCTTAGGACGGAAAAAGACCATTCTAAGTAAGAACTTTCTCTACAGTTCTTCAAGGAATTACTAGGCTCAGATGCTGCAGGTAGTGAAACCTGCTTTTTCTAGGTTGCTTAGAAGTTTAAGTGGCTGTTTTTTTCTGCTTGCAACACCTCTATTGCAAAGATATAAATTTTCCAGGATTTTGCCAGTGGTAAATTCTCACCAATAAACATAGACAGCTGGCATTAAAAAAACTCTGTCTGCGGTTAACAGACAGCTACTGGGAGCCAGAGAGGAGAGAAAGGTCAAGGAAGTAAACCAGTAGCTGTCGCTTGTGTTGATTTACTGCATTTTGCAAATTCAACTCTTCTTGAGTCCATATTTTAAAGCAGTAAAAGAGCCACAAACAGGAACAGAGATTTCAAAAGGTATTTCAGGCAGGGGGAGAATGGGACTGAAGAGAAAAGGTGACAGTATAAAAAGTCTAAAGTCTGAAGAAGTGAAACAGATTTTAAAATTCCTGACAAGAGATTTACTCTGCAATAGTTGGAGCATTAGTAGGAATCAGAAACAACATGGATCTAGGAAAACAGAAATTTAAACCTATGTCTCTATGTGAAAATAAAGATAGGGCAGATCTCTGGCTTGAACACTGTCCTGTGTTCATCCACAACATTAAATCGTGAGCATGCTCCTTCTTAAGGATTTGATTTTCTTGCAATACTGCCATAATATTTATAAACACTTTCATTACAGGGCTGCTAGCTGTTCATAAGCATGATGATTTGTAAGCTGATTATTTAATCACACCACTTTGCCATCATAATAAATCTTTCCAAGTTCCTGATGCTATGGTGCTGCTATATTACTGCGTGGTAACACGACAAATACAGTCCAACCCCAGATTTTGAAGCCAATTTGTGCTTAGTGAGGATAGCCTAAATTACATATCAGCAGGGAGCTGATATGCTAATTTGTGACATTTTGAAACCTGAGACTCTGGATTTGCTACTTATTGAAAATAAGGAGTGTTGCCTATGCTCAATAGCACAAGAAAAAAGAGTAGAAAATTGGGGAAAGTATCTAGGTTGTGTGATTTCAATTTAGGACTGGCTATAAAAACAATACGGCTTTTCTCAAGGCAGGTAATGAAGCATAGCACACTCAAATAGGATGCAAAGTAGCAGGGAGGCCGTTTAGCATCACTACGAGGATTCCCTGCCAGCATCGGCTATAAGTGAAAGAATTGAAATTTTATGTACATAAAACCTATGAATTCATTTGAAATATGTTAATAACTTGCATCATCGCACCACCCTTAACTATACTGTGTTTGTGCAATTTTGGTCTCAATTGAAGATGTAAAATAAATTCTGATAAAAGAATTTGCAGTGCCCAAAATGAAGAGAACGTCGGGCCAAAAACACACCTCTGCTTTATGGCCCTCTCCCATGTACACTCTTTAAATAGCTCTAAAAATGCAATCGACCACTCCTGCGCATAAGATTTGAGAACTTGTAAATGAATTTCTCAACCCCTCAAACATTTTATTTATATTCTTAGAGTTATCTGCCTCAGGTCAGCTGTGGGATGTGGACAGTATTTATGGATTTTTCAGTTCATCTTCCACACCCAGATGATCCCGCATTAATGCAAATTATACCATGTTGTTTCTTACCATAATTTTATGACCAAACTATACCCAAATGAAATTAATACTGTCACCTACATCATGATTCAATTTGTTACATGCACTTTTCTGAGACTGGCAGGTGCTTGCTCCAGGCTGCATTTAAGCCTGCAAGATGCATTATTCACAAGTGATGTTTTACAACCAAATTAACATTTGTCAACAGCAGCAACAAAAAAAAAGAGGGCATAGCTAATTAAATAACAGAAGAAAAATGGACCTTGTCTTTATTTTTTTCATTGTCAGAAAGAAAAAAGAGAGTGAAGCCAGTTGGAAAACACCCTAATATTCCCTTGTCTTTCCTGCCTTTAACAGATATTTTAAATAACTCACACACAGCCTGCATCAAGAGCTTTTCCCTTTCCTAGAGATAAATGGCATGCAAAATATTGTGATAATTTTAGGTTAGTGTCTATAGGTGAAAAACACGGGGATGCTGCTTTATGGCTTTATTGCCTTGCTTGAGAGCCACCCTGCTCAACACCCAACTTCCAGAGCGCGCTGCCGTCGCTGCAGCCGATGCAATGCAAAGCTGCATTTTCTTTCAGCCGATGCATGCAAACCGGCAGGCCCCGGTCCCATGCAGACGAGCCAATATTTGCTTACCAGCTCTCTCGGCCCATACGGCTCGCAGAAGGTGATGGCCCTGCCATGCATGATCACACCACACTGCTCTCCCACCTCGCAGCTGCTGCATTCAGACCTGTGGAAGAACGGAGCACTTTCAGAATGGGAAACAGAAACTGCACGTTGGAGACTGGATCAGGCTTGTAAACCATAAAATAGACTGCTAAATTTTGATGAATTGGCCTGTTTTGTGATCTCATGGAAAGGCCAAGCAACAGCAGGTACAATGGCTACACCTGTCTCCCAAGGAAGGATGTGAGAATACTGACTTGCTCGAGGCACACCGGCCCCACGGTGCTCCCTGTATACCAGCTGCAAAGCATCACACAAGGGACACCAGATTGGACTCTGGCATGTACATTTTTCACCTGAAGCTACAGTTCCTCTGGAAGCCTTACTACACATTTAATTTAATGTATATAAAACTAACATTGCAGAAAAGCTCAAGAGAAGTGGGTCAGGTCAGTCTGGGAGTATAAATCAGAGATGTGATTTCATGATGATGGTTAAGATCACAGGTGAAACAGGTAATCTAGAAGCATTGCAAGTTTGCAAAACTCCTCAAAACCCTGAGGCCTGAGCCCTCCGCATCGTTGTCTGTCCTCAGCCTTGCCGCGGCCTCCAGAAGCATTCCCATACCCTCCAGAACCTTGGCTCCACCATCTTTCCTTGGCAATGGCTGAAACCTCACCCAGACAAGTGAGGGGAGCAAATGGCTCAGGTTGGGGCACAAAACTGAGCCGCTCCACATTGTCTAGATGTGGTGTCTCCTGAAAGGCATCGTGTCCCCAGATGGGACCTTGCACGGTGGCACCAGCGCAAACTCCCTCCCTCCCCGGCACCAACAGCATTTGCACCATTCCTAGGCACCTTCCCTCTCAAAATAGAGGTGACAGAGGGAAAGAAGAGCACTCAGAAGTCACACATGCATCTAACAACACAGTGCTTCCCGGGGATGATTTCAGACATGGTCCTGAGAGCGATGCTGCTCCTTCCAAATCGCAGGGGGAAGGGTGCGAGGGAGATCCAAGGAGTGCTGCAGGGCTAACTAATCATTAACTGAATGGAATAGGGAGGACTTCACAGGCAGCCAGGGGAGCCCTTGCTGCAGGCTGAGGAGCAGCAGGGCAGCTTCCCATCCCTAGGTAAGAGCTGCAGAAACTGTGGAGGTGCTGGTGAGTCACCTTGGCCTGGACAGTAGCCATGGCCCAAGCCACCCAAACCCAGGCTGCTCTGGCAGCAAACACACAGGGAGACGTTTGTTCCTCAAACAACCCCTGTGATTTCTGCCAGGCCTTTGATAACTGCTATTTGTGGTCTCTCGGTTACAATGGACACACCAGGAGTGTTTTCTTTGGCATCACCCGTGGAGAATCACCCACTCTACTGACTTTTAATGCCACCAAAACACACTCTTCCAGCCCAGATGCAATTCAGCAGCCTACAAAGGTGTTGTTTTTCCTTTTTTCTTCCCTTTCTGCAGTTAATTTTCTGATGACATATCTTACAAGAAATCCCAAGAAGATAATGACTTGTTGTCAACATATATGATAGACATAGATCATAAGAACTGTCTTACAGAAATTCCTATACAAATGTCCTTTTTTTCCACCTTTTTTTTCCTAACTTATATCACTTGATTGTCTTTTCATTAAAATAATATAATAGAATAAATTTATGTAACATATTTTATGTAAACCTATCTGTAAACTGCTCAGAGCTGTGTTTTCCTATTTGTGGGGTCTAAACACCACCAGAATTCCTACTCACCCAGTAGGAATAAGGATTAAAAGAATGTCTGAACTATGCGTGTATCTAAATGGAGCGAGCTCATGGTCTGTTTCCTGCAGCAAGCTAGAGCTGGCTACCACTTCCTTGGCTCCTGGGAGAATTCTCAGGGTGGTAAAGTGTGGCCAACTTTCTGCAGAGTGGGTTAACTCTGTGCAGAGCACAATACCCTGCAGGTTTGCGAGTGGGAAGCTGCACTGAGCGATTGATGTTAGATTTTCTGATGCATAGAGGTGGTGAATAATTTATTACACTTGTTATTTTGGGGCTCTTTGGTTGGCCCTGGGTCAATTTAGAATGGGGATGGCTTTCTTAAGGCTAAGTCCATTACAGAAGCCAAAGATGAACGCCGCTTCTTCATTTTCCAAATTGTGCATTTATTTTGAGATATTTGGAGGTTAATTTCAGTTCCACTCCCAATAAAGAAATTAAGAAGTTGTAAAGAACCTTTTTTTTCTGTATGTCAATAAAGTGCATCAGCAATTCACATGGATAGCATTTAGTATTTTAGTTGTACACAGAAAAATTAAAACCTGGAATAAGGCAATGTAAGTCCCACTCACTTCACTGAATCAGTATTCAAGTTATTTATGTGGCCCACTGTTGGTCCATAATTTCATTTTTTACATATATGACAAGAAGAGAGTGTGCAAGTGAACATAGACATGAAACTTGGTTTCATCTTTATCTGAATTTCAGTTGGTCCTTAAGCTCTGATAGCTGAAGAACACAGGAAGAGGAAGAACATTTGGTAATTCCATTGTATTCTGGTGGTTTATGGGCATTATTTTTGTTATCTGCTCCTAAATTGGGGATTTTATAAATAAACATTTCCATGAACTCTTGATATACGTAGAGGGAGAGACAAATATAGCAGGAAAACTACCTATTAATCGTACGCAGGGAATACTTACACACTCTTAGATGTACAGGTTACATAACCCAAGAGACACTTTAATTTTGTAATTTGCATATTTCAAAGAATATAAAGCATTTTGGCTGCTTATCTATTCTACCTTTGTAATATGGTCTATGAATGTGAAGCATTCTGGAAATCCAGAAATACTCTCCTAATTGAATGCCTGTTGGTAATCCTGATTCAAATCTCTCTGCTCTCTTTGAAATATAACTTGTGACAACACATTGCTCAGCAGCACAACAGGAATGCATGAACAGCAAGGTTGTCCCTAGATCATCGCCATCATATTATGTGTTTAGAAACATTTCGCTTTGCCCCGTCCTGATGCAGATGGTAGTTAATTCCTTCCCCATTCTTGCAATCAGAAGACAGTCCTAGCTGCCCTAAGTAGGTGCAGTGCAGCTTTCTACATTCATCCTCACCTGCCTGATTTAAAGTCTCAGCACATTTGAACCACTTCAGCTTTCTCTTCATGGCTATCACTCACTGTTGACATTTGTCATATTCATCTAGATGTCTTCTCCAAAGATCTGCCATCGTTCTCATGTCTGGCTTAGAGTCCCACCTCTGCCTGTTATTGCTCTTCTCTCTGCTGAAGGGGAAACATCTGCTGTTTCCTCATTGCTATTTGTCATCTCTACAGTACCTTGGTTTGTGGATGTTATATTGACTGATGTCTTTTGTGACGTCCGGACCATAAAGAAGATAAACATCTCAAGCTGCCAAGTGATTTTTAAGCATAAATCTTTCTGAAGTTTAATCCTGCAGTTCTAGTGCAATTTGGAAAACCCTTTAGGACTTTTTTCTCTTTTTGCAAAGCTTTCATCCACCTCTGCTACTGGAAATATCACTATACCTCTTCATTCCTCACAGGCTATGAATAAGTGATGGAACCTGTTTCCTACTGATGGGTTTTATATACTCAGCTTTTCTTTATGTCTTCTTTGAAGAGTGTTTCTTTTGTAACTGATTGCTGTTTGGAGAGCTGATGGGCTTTGAGATGAAGCATGGTATCAAGTTGGGAAGCAGAACTGCTGAACTTCAGCCAGCAAAATCTTCCCTTTTGAAATGTGCTGAAACCAACCTTGTCCACATCCTTTTCGCTTAAAAATGAAGTGTGTTATACAGAAACCTATGTTAATGTCGGCATCTCTTCATAATGATTGATGCATCTTATTTCTCCCGTTTTCTTGACTTGATATTAAATATTTTTTCATAAGATTAAACAGAATATTTCTTCTGGGTATGTACTTGCTTGGCCTGCTTTAGTTGTTCTATGGCACTTTTTAATCCTCATCTCTACTGATTTTTTTTGAGGCTACATAGAACCCTTCCTCCCCCAAGACACAGACCAAACGTGTCTCGGAAAAATTGAACAAAATGACAAAAGTCTCTCTTCTCTGCTGCTGTACGAAGTAGGTATTAGAAACTCAGGAAACGAATAACATTTCAAGAAGATGGTCCTTCCTAACACACAGTCTTGTCTTCAAAAGAGTGGTAGTAGTTTTAGCTCCCATAAAGACTAAGAAAACAGGGCTCTACACTGCAGAGGCTCCCAGCGTTTATGAGACAAGTAGTGCATAACACAGACTTCCTTTCCCTACAGAGCAAAGCAGCAGTGGTCCTGGGCTTTCTGAACTGATACTGCCCTGTCTGATTTCATTGTGTCAGGTGGACCACCTAGCCCCTCTATTATTAACCTGTTCATTGAGACATGCAATAAATATTACTGCCCCCTCTAGTTCTACAAGTCAACTTTAAACCACTTGGCATATCTGCCAAGTGGTGCATTGACTAAACTACCTTAACTTCCACACCTAACACATGTGGATATTTGTTAATATGCAGAGCATATTTGATTGACAAGGAGAAGAGATCTTTGTAAAGTAAGTGGCAAGCAAAAAGCAAGAAATGAGGAAGTCATTGTCTAACTTCAGAAATAGTCCAGTTCTGACATGATTATGCCCTGGAAGAAAAGAATATAAAAACCAGCTGGATGCACTACATAGGAAAATCTTCACGGCAGCTGACTCCCAAGCATGTTCCAATTCCCACACTCCTAGTACAGAAATCCTCCCGCTTTTCCTTCTCCCAGTGTCTCCTTTCCTATTGCCTCCTTCTCTCCTCTTCCTTTCCTATGTCGGCAATTTCTTTTTTTTTTTTTTTTTCTCTCTCTTTTACCAAATCTTGATTTAGGTGAGGAACCCCTAAACAGCTGCTGTGAATTTTCTGTTTATGAGGTCCTCCATCCCAACATTTCTTGTCTCCCTTCCCCTCAGCTTGCAGCTTGAGAAGCACTGGAGCCACTCTGCCTGTCCTCCTGTGAGCCTCTGGATAAACAGATGGTCACCAGGATGTGACTACTAATGCATTTGAAAGAACAGAAATCAATAAAAAAGCAGGCAGTTGCTCTGGAAATCATACAGTACCCTTGTGCAAAACAGTTATTTGATGTGAGGCTTCTCCCTACGATGGAGTGACACACTCTGTCCCTGCTGGGACTCATAAAATTAGACACACACATAGCTTGTAAAATGCCCTGCTTGCACACTTGGCCTGTACATCTTTGGCATTAGTTGCTCATGTCAGAAAGGGGCTCAGGAGGAGTGGGACAACATCAATCATACCAAAGGCAGCATTGTTGCATAGGATTTGGAAAGAATAGGCCATAGGAAAATACAAATTCCTCCCTTTTCATCTTTGCACGAATAATGGCTCCAGAAATTATTAGAGTGGCTTAGTCGAACTGGCCCCTAGTGAGCAGCCACCGCTGGAGTGTCTGCACACACGGCAGCTGCTACCACACTCTGAGCAAAGCAGATCAGGGAAAAAACAGGGCTGGAAATCCTGCTCTAGCATTTACAGCAATTGTTTGTAATAAAGGCTGGATCGTAGCAGCTGCCAGGGGGAAAAAATGCAATTTTAGGGTGGATGGCATAAACTGTTAATAATCCCTGATTCGACTCCCACTAGACAATCAAATGTGAGTGAGTTGTGCCACTAAGTGGGTCTTCACTGAAGGGAGCTGCTGGAAAAATCCTTTATGCAGAAAAGCTCCTGACACCTTATTATAGTTCTCCTTTATTTGTGCTCCACTTCTGTTTAGCACTGCTAAACATGTTGGCTTTTTAGTATCATTACAGGGCCGCCGGGGGATCTGCCTCAGGACCGCGGTGAGTTTTAGGACTTTGCTCCAGCACAATGTGTCACCCTGGCACATGCTTCCCTAGGCTCCCACCTACTGAGCAAGGAGGGTCAAAGTTGTTCCTGGAGGACCCAATACAAATCTCAGGGACGAAGGGAAGAGGAGATGGGTGGCTCTTTAAAATCTGAAATTTCTCTGTTGAGGCTTCTAAAAAAGCAAAGGTGATTTTAAAGATAAGAGAGCAATGGATAAATAAATTATGGAGGCTCCCAACAGACAGGCCCTCTGTGAGTTATGACACATCTGCAGGGAAATAATGCCTCCTCTCATTTCTTTCCACTCAAGTCCATTTAACACACTGCTGCTAAAGCTATCTACCTTGGCAGCTATTCTGTAGCCCATTAAGAGGCCTTGATCTATTCAATCACATAAAGAAAGTGGGGTTTTTTTTATACTACAGTATTCCAGTCCTTAATGCATCTGTCCAGAAAAACATTTAAAGAGATCATACAAAAGCAACAAAAGGAGGAAAAATAGTAGGCTCCTATTAAAAAGTATTATCATAAGTATGTGGAAAAGAAAAATATCTGTAAAATTCCATACACCACAATCTTTTGAACCACCCAGAAGGAAAAATGTCTGGTCTTAATGAAGTCAGATTTCACAGAACATAAATATTCCTAACAAACAAACACAGGTAGAACAAATGTAACTGCTGAGCCACAAATTGAAAGCTGAATTTAAGTACTTAGGAATCCCATACAAAAACAAATGAACTCCAAACTTTGAATAAGACTGATTTATGTGTTTATTTGTGTATAGAAAGATTAGTAGACAAATTCGCTATAAAGAATAATACCCCTTTTGTGCTGTAAGAGGTCTGTAACTTCCTCCTTTGCTAGAGATATATATATTATGCTGTTCTGTCACTGTGATAGTATGTTTGAGAATCACTGGTTAAGGAATAATTACAGCCTGTGTTTTGTCTTTCAAATATCAATTTTGACAATAGGTCTGACCTCTAATCAGAAATCCTGTTGAACGAAATAACCTGGGAATTAGGATTTGCTCTATAGAGCTTGGCAGGGAACACACTTTCTTTCCCATACAATAAAAGGCATTTGAAAATGTTTGCCTCCCACATCAAAAACAAAAACAAAAGAGAGAAAAAAATCAATCATCTTAAACATATTCAGCAGCTGAAAAGTAAACAGAAATATTTAGTTTCAGTTGAATTTTTGTTTTGGACAACTTGGAAACATCTGATTTCAAATTAAAATGAGTTTTTACTATACCTTTTCCATAAACATATGTCATGTGAACAAGAAATTAAAAAAAATAAAACACAAAGTTTGATTCTTGAAATTCATTCAAACTAGCCTTTTCCATGAAAATCTTTGGTTTCAGGAAATGAACTTTTGCCTACAGAAACATTCACTAAGTTCTATCCTATTCCTTCCTTCTGTTTCTGGATTAACTTAAAATTTTAAGTTAGTGACAATTTGCCACCTACTTCAGTGGGTTTTACATTTCTCACTTAGCCATTAATCAATAATTAACTAATTAATGTACTTAGGTCCCAGAGGAACAAGGACACACATAAGGATACCTTAGAGTGAAGTAATGAATCTGTGCCTTAGTATCATGCAAATGCTTCACTGTAATAAGGAAAAGGTGTTATACAAAGGGAAGCAGTAGTGGGAAACTCACCACATGTTAGGATTCAGCTCTTGCTGATGGTAAGAGTCAAAGTCATCTCGTAAGATAACGCTGTCACTGTGCATTTCAGCTACAAAGAAAAGAAAGCACCGCATGAAAACATTCCAGGGCGACCGTCCAGTCTGCTCGCTAGCTCTGACTACCTGTTGAGCCACCTAAAGTAATGCAGTGTAAAAGAAGAAAGTTACCTTTAAGTATGCTGGGTCTAAAGCAGGGTTTTCTCATTTAAAGATTTTTTTTGTCTTGCTCTATCTTATAGTAGCACCTAATACTAAAGAATCTTCTGGCCTATCAGCAAAGTATAATGACTATTAAAATTGCAGTCTTTGAACATACAGCAAATGCCTGGAAACCTTTTGTACCAAATCACTAGCTGTTGTGAGGGTTCAGGAAAATGCCTCCAACTCCAGATTCTGGCAAGGGATGAGATCCCTTAGTGGCTTTATTATCTTCCTAATAGCCAGGCGCTCGATTTTGATAACTCATAGGCAGGAATCCATGAATTTGTTTGAATTTCTCAGCTGTTATCAGTGGAATTGGGAGCAAAAGGCGAATCCTTCCATGAAATGAAGGAAATGGCTCCCGCTTGCTCCTCAGGCTCCGGCCCCGGAGTCTAGCCTGAGCAATTGGCTGTGGGTGCCCAAGTGCCCTCCTGCACTGCGGGGCCTGGCATCAAGTGGGCCCCTCACACAGCACAATCTGCTCACACAGAGAGGACTCAAAGCCAGTAAATAAATGAAAATAAAAATAATACTAAAAAAAATCCCAACTAACTAGGATTAGCCATAATTCAATTCATCTTATGGGAGTCTCCTATTTATTTCAGTTCCCCAGAGCTAGTTTCGTATGACCATAAAGATATTTTTTTGTTATAGTAAAGTTGGTGCTTTGGAGTTTCAGTGATAACACTGACAGATCACCTACCTAGATGAGGATGTAATGGAGCCTCAGTCGGAGCTGTGGAGAACAAAGAGACACAGGGCATGAATATCCTCAGTGATAAGGGTTTAATTACAGCAAGAGAAATTGGTTCAGCATAAAGCAAATTGTAACAGCATGTACTGCGTTAAGTCAACTGTTCAGACATTTTATGAAAAATGTGATGCACATTACGAACTATAAAAATGCAATAGGAAAGACAAAGAAAATACACATTCTCAATTTAAAAGAAACACCAATAATAAATGAATGACAGTTGTACAGCAAGGCAAACACAACACTTCTAGTCTAGAATTATGAGATATTAGAAGAAATAATTAAACGAGTAAGATTCAGTAATTTAAAGATTGATTAAAAGAATGAACAAAAGAAACCACATCTGCAGGAGGTGAAAATGCCACCCTTGGACCATTTACACTTCACTCGACCATCAGCCATATCGCTGGGAGAAAAAACCTTCGTCTTCCTAGGGCATAGATAAGGGATTGACTCAAGAAACCACCAAATCAAATACTTCTTCATACGAAAATGTTTACAGTGACTTCTGAATCAATGTCCCACTAAGTCCTTTTCCTTCCAATAAACGGTAGCATCTGATAAAGATTCACTCTACTCATTGTGTAACAAGTGGGAAAGAAAAGACTCCAGTTACAAGATGCAGCTTTTTACTTCCTCCAGGACAACCCTGAGCTGCACTGGTTGAATCTGCACAGAAAAAGACCGCATGTGTCCCTTGCAGCCCCAGGCTTCATTTTTCTTCATGGAAGCCTGCATAAATTTATCCAGAAGGTTTTGAAAAGCTCTTTGCACACAAGAAATGGATTAACCTGGATTAAGGGAATTGTTTCGCAAATGGAGCAATGCAGCTGGATTTTGCCTGTGTGGTAGTAAGGGGAAAGTAGTGCATTATGCCACAGGATTTGAATACTCTTGATTATAGAAGTGGTTAGGCTTAAAAACAGGACCTCTGCCTCTGATGCTGTAGCAGTCTTACCCTTTTCAATTAATTCCAGATCATCATTAAGGGGTGATTAAGTGATCTGTGAGGACAGGTGTGGCTAAGAGTGGATCTGTTAGTGCTCATGTCCAAGGAGGATGGTGCTACCAGGATCATCACTACCTGCCTGAGTAAATTTCATTAACCTTCAAGAGCAGCTCAACTGAAACAGAGCTTCCTCCCCTCCGAGAGATGCTCTGACCTCAAAATGAAAAGGAGAGACTAGGTTCTTCTCCACTTTCAGCTGTTTGGCATTATTTTTTGGAAGAGGTTTGACAGGAAAGGCCGTCCAGCCCAGGATACACTGAATCATTAATGTCATTTTCTGAAATTATTGTGCAAAACTTTGTGCATTCATCCAACACTCACAGGGATAGCTCCCACCTGCAGGCTTTCAACTTGCAAATTCCTTTGACTTCAGCTTTGCTGTTTCAAATATAGCTAGCTGTTGCATGATTAAAAAATACAAAATTGGGACCCCAATATTTTTAATAAAATGGCTCTTTGATTTTATGTATGGCATACTGCAAGACAAAACTTGTTACAAGACATGTTGCTTGCCGATAAACTGAAATAAAGGAAATTACACATAGACCCAGCAGTACTACTAATCATTCACTTAGGAAACTAAAGGTGGAATTAGGCAAACACTCAAAGTTAGACAAAAGGTTGTTCTTACAACTCCAGGTTTTGCGTGGAGGGAGGTTACATACCATACCATCTCTATACCATAAGAAGCCCAAGCAATTTTGCCTCAGGTATTTCTCCACCTATTTCATAATTCAAATTCCAGAGCTGAATACGACAAAGGACTGTGAGGATAACATTTAATGAATGACGAACATCATAGACTTTGATCTCCCTAGGAATAATTTCTTTATTACATTTTATATTTTACTATTATACAGCCCCATGTTGACCTTCAGGTATTTTAGTTAAGATCCCCCAAATATTATTATATATTTAGAGAGTCATACAAAATTAACTATAGGAGGTTTAAAATATTTTCAGACTTATCTTTTTATCAAAGGACTACTTATTTTTAAACAATTTAGACAGTAGACTACACAGTGTGGGTGGAAGCCTGAGTTTTCTTGCATAACAGGCTAAAGCAAACAAAATATGATATGCTGCAGTGTAGTTATACAGTGTAGAAATAAAACATTTCCATTTTTTAAAAATAAAGCATTTATTTTTGTTTTAAAGATTATGCAACACAAGCCAGAGTAGGGAAACAGTTTTCTTAGTACGTGCTTTAAACCGTTTCACTTTCTTAGATGCTCCTTAGACATGGTTTGAAATTTAGAATAGATATTAGCTTGAATTAGAATATTCTTTTTCAAAAAAGTAAAATAAATTAATTTATTATTTGATTTTTAATCAGAACCCTGAGGATATCCAGAGCTTAACAACAGATGAATTGTACTAGCAAATAATAGAAATTGAGCTCAACAGAGTTCACCATTTAAGAGGCATGAGCAAATACAATAAGGAAAATGTAAGAATATGTAGCATGCTCGCCTTGCAAGGACAACCAAGGCTATCCCTCTGGTATGGGAAAGCACAGGAAAAAAAAACGTACACAATGCAAAGTGATTTAGAGAGAGAAAGGACACAGCCAAACTGAAAGCGTGAGAAACTTGAAGAAAGTAATGAGAAATTCAAGAGTCAATGGGGTCATTGTGGGTCTCTGTGTCAATATGATGAGACAGAATGAAGGCATCTTTTGGAGTAAAATGTTAAAATTTTCTGGGAATGAGGTAATGTTAATGGAATTTAAGAACTGTTAAAACAATAGAACAAAATGTATGGCCTGTTTTAGATAAACAGGATGGGCAGGAAATAGGGTAGAGGTGGGAAAGGAACCCTGGTTTGTGATAGATCTGGAATACAAGGAGGGAAAGAAGATTTGGTGACGGTTCAGGCATCAGTGGAGAAGTGAGAATCAAAATGGTAAAACACAGTGATAGTTAAGTTTTAAGCAGAAACAGTCTCCAACCAGAAATTAGAGCTAACATAATGCAAATTAAACATATGTTCCACTAACATGACACCCTGTACTCCTGACATCCATATGCCATAGGTCTGAGTGATCAAGTCTGTGTACGGGGCTAAGTAGGGAATACAGCATCAGGAAACATTTCTAAAACTTTCTGGAAAATCAATAACTTTTTTTTTTTCCCCAAAGTTCTTGCAGTTATCAGTCCTGGACTTTAAGAAAAAAATGAAAAGGATAAGTAAATTACAGAGAAGCAAGTGCTGGCAGACGAGCACTGAGCTTGGTGTACAGCAGCCAGCAGTCATTAGCCGCTGCTATCAATTTCCCATGAAGGAAAGGTGTGGAGAGATGTATTTATTTTGCAGATTATGAAAAAGTCCAATCTCCTCCTCATTAGCAGCCAGATGAAGAGAAAAAAAAATTAATGCTTTTATTTAACCAACTGCCAATACTTTCTCTCTACTCATAAACAAAGTTGCTATTGAAACACAGGCTGAGCATGGCCCTTGAGAGTCCGTGTGCTGCCCTGGCACACAAGCCGAGGAAAAATACGTCAGCTCCGAACTGGAGCCTTCTCTTCTGGAAAATACTACTGCCTTGGTCAAGCCTTAGAACCTGCAGCTGTTTTGTGTTTGTGTTTCAAGGTGTCCTTAAATCTACATTGACAAGGTACAAAATATGCCTAAACGGTTTTCTATTAATATGGCACAAGCTATCAAATAGAAAAGAATTTGGGCTGATTCCCGGGGTATATTTTCATACAGAGACATCTGTCAGACCACAGAATGGGTTCTTAGGGAAGAAATCCCAATTCTGTAATTTGTGGCACTGATTACAAATTATATAAAATTCTAGGAATGATTTTGCCCTGGGAGGGAACAAGATCCTTCATCTTTTTTGTCTCTGCACTTTATGCTTCTGATTCTCCTCTACTCATTCAGAACAAAATTACATGCTCACATCTCCCGGTAAGGTCCTTGCTCTGAAGAAGGACACTACTGGAACAAAGTCACATAGCGTAGAAGGGAGATGGTCTCCTTAGCCCCTTTAGCACTACTTGGTGCATATATGCAGGCATGTCTGTGTGATGTGAGCACCAGCTACATCCATCTCTGTAGCATGAGTTGCTTCTCCCCCAAATAACATCGTTTTTATACAGACTAAAGCTCTTTGGAGTTTAATACCACAATGCAGCCAGGCCCGATGTTTGGCCGACTCAATTTTAATTGTGTTGGTGTTTGATAATGCATCACTTTTACTCTACCTGAGTTAAGAATAAATCTGAATCAACCTGTACAGTAAAAAGTTTCTCATTTATTTTGCCACTAATTCAACAAGTTAAAGATATTATTAATTAAAGGTATTACTAATGATAAGAATAATATCGATCATTAACTTACTTACTTGTCCCTACATGTATTTACAAGCCAACCACCTTTTCTCTCTTGGCTTATAAAGTTTTTGTTTTCTTACATATTTTTTGCTGGATTAACTTCATTTTTGCCTGTTTTGTCTGTTAATTCTTATGCCTCCTTCTTATAAACTTTAAAACTTAAATTAAGTTTTTTTAAAAAATTAAAATTAATTATATTAGTAAAAGAATTGTAACAGCATGGGCTGGTTCAAAAGACCAATGCATACTGATTAGAAAATAAGAAAAAAATGGCAATTCTCCCTTGTAGAAGAGAGCATGGTGGTGGAATGGCTTGGAGGAAGGGCAGTGCATGCTAGACAACGTGCAGCGGTCTGTTTGATGAGCTAAGCTAAAAAAAAAAGGATTGCTAAGCTAAAAAATAACGTAAAGAGGGTCTTTGATGAGGACAGAGAGCAAAGTGAACTGCAAAATGCTGAAGAGATATTTGGTTTCTTAGCCCAGAAGCTGAAAAGACAATTTCCAGCAAAGTGTTTTATAAAAACTTGAGAAAAGGACAGGGAGACCCTCTAAGAAGCTTGCACATCAGTATTTCAGGGAAAGCTGGTGAATGATTACACAGCTGTCATGTGCTGCTCATAAACCGTCTCTGAATGACCCTCGACTAAGTCAAATCATATGTTTGTGAAGTTATGACAATGATGTTAAATATTTTGGAGAATTTTGGAGAGAGGTGAGCTGTGGATTTTCTTGTCACAAGAAACAGAAAAGTTGAGAGGATGGCAGAGACTAAGGCAAGGTGGGGAACCTGGAGGTGCACGACATGGCGATTGGTGGCCAAGTGGGAGGGAGCAGGATGCAAAGAGACTTTCACAGCTGTTCACAGGCTTTTTATGACAAAAAATCATTGCACAGATATTCTCAAATGCATTGTAAAAGATCTATAGCCCTAAAGGGCATATTTTAAGGGATTTTCTCATTTAGGAATATGAAAACAAATTTCTGGTTTTTAATTTTTTTTCATATTGACTTGGCCAGTATCCCACTGCTTCTTTCTGCATGGAAATAGTATCACTGGAGTTTTGCAGAGAAAGCTGCATCTGCAGAGAAATTCCTTTCTTTCCAATACCGTAAATGATGAATACCGCCTCTAATTCCACTGCTCTAATGAAGTGAGTTCATAGTGCACTCTCTGTAGATAGTAGCTCACAACAGAAGATTTATTTTAGGTTATTGCTGAAAAGAATCTATATGATAAAATGGAGGAACAATTAGATTTTTAAAGTTTGTATAATTAAAACGTTCTTGTTTAGCTATAAAAATGATCAAATGTTGCCACTGGCTGAAAAAAAAATGATGATTGACTTTTGCAAAATGGGAAAGCAGGTTCTCCAAAAAGACACTAGAGAAAGGAACAGGAGTGAAGCTTTTTGCTGTAGACATATTACATACTTTGCTTACAGTTAATACATTGATAGTTATCACTTGTCTTGTGCTTCCGACAAAAGCATGTATTATTTGCTACAGGCTGATTTCAGATAAGAGAATAATGCAATAGGATATATTTTAACTTTTTATATTCTCTCATGGTTAGCAAGAAGACAAAACTCTGGATTTCCCAGGTCACTAAGAGGAGGTGTGAAGGTAAAGAAGGTATCAATCTAGAAAATGAAGATTTAAAGATGGCGGCCGTGTTTTTACAAAATAGCTTTTTGAGATGAGCAAAACTGACATGAAAACACAATGGAAAAAACATTTGCGAGGTATTTTTAAAATAAGAATATCTCTTACCTCCCTGTTCACACAATTGTTGTGCTAAGGCATCCTTGAATATGACTTGGCCCCTATGAGTAGCTGTAGCCCTGTGAACAAAAAAAAGAGAACAATAAATAATGTAGCATACTTATTTATATATGCATATGTATGTCTATATGCATGACTAATCAGATCAGAAGTCCCATTCTCCCTACCTCCTGTGCTCCTCTTTCTCTCAATCTTTATTTTTTTAATTTGTAGGACAAATGTTGTAGCTGACTGCCAAAAAATTGATGACCTACTTTCACAAAATGGGAAAACAGGTTCTCCATCCGTAATAAGGATCATAATAAAGATTCATCATAAGGATCATAAGATTTTTTTATGGACATAGTAAAGCAAAAGTTTTTAAATCAGAATTGCTAGGTCACAGTAAAAAGCATGAGCACTGGCATTCAACAAACAGCATAAGATTTTCATTACAACAGGATGAGCAGATGCATCACAAGCCTAAGCATATCATTTTGCCATTCATTTTCTGACAAATGTACTATTTTCTTCCTTTCCTCTGGTCTCCCTTAGTTTGATTCTGTCTTTGATAAAGTGATATGCCTAAAACTGCACGTAAGCTCTCTTCTTTTGAGGCCTCTCAAATGTTGCCTAAAGAACAATTATTTCCCTCTAATGACCCACATCCAACAGATATCTAATGTACCACAAAGAAAGTTTATTGATTTATTTTGTCATAATCTACCAGAGATAAAAAGTATTTTCTGATCCTCTTCCCTTACGGTGTTGCCATGCTAACGATTCTAGTTATTCCTGCTTCCCGATGTTCACTTTGCCTCCCTTTTCTTCACAAGTCAGAATGGGACCAAACAAGTAATCTCTAAACTGAACATACATCCCTTCTTCTCGGCAAGGACCAGATATGGTGACTTTTGCTACCAGATGAAATGGCAGGAGATCCCACAGACAACTTTAGCTGGAAACCAACATGAACAGATGTATTGGCAAATACATTTTGCTGTGTGTATGTCCTGATCAAAAAGCCTGACCACCATTGCTCCTGGGCACACAAAAGAAAATGTTGCAGCTGATAATTTGTGTGTAATTCCTGCACCAAGTGCTCTAGGTGTCCCTGCTTGAGCAGGGGGGTTGGACTACATGATCTCTAAAGCTCCCTTCCAACCATAACCATTCTGTGATTCTGTGATAATTTCCACAACAGTTATATTCTTCCCCTGGGCAGAGGGGAGGAGAGGGCTCTTTGCAGACAGTGAAAAAGAAATTGCTAGCAATTAAATGGGACTTCTGAGAAGTGCTTTATGTAATAGCCCAGGGTGTAAGCCAGGATATATGCAGCAATGACAGCAACCACATGATTTATTTAGAACAGATAAAAGTAAACTTTTTAATGGGATCATATGCAAAGGGCCACTTGAATTACGTGTCTGAAAACAAACAGATAGCAAAAAATACCAAACGGAGTAGTTAGTGGAGCTCTGCGCACGCATGAGAAGATGCTACGGAACCTACACAAAACAGTAGCAAGGATGAGCAGCTGGAGGAAAACTGCAAACCTGAAAGGGACCTTTCAGGTATATTGCTGGTTAAAAGGAAGCTTAATATTGTGAAGAAAGTAAGTTCCTCCTGTTCTTTGATTCCTACTGTGCATGAGGAATCAGAAATTCTGACTTTTCTTGGACTAAGCAGAATTGCTTTAAAGCTTCAGAGGAATGCCCCTTCCTATTATCTTTTTCTTTTTTAAGAGGAAAAATCTCAAGACAAGGAGTGCTAGCTGATGGTTTGGGCTATAGGTAGCAAAAGAATCGTCTCTTTGGGACAGAGCCAGGAGGTAGAAGGAGGCTGCGCATCCCTCGCTGCTCACTGTGACTTACCTGCTAGTGATGCCTATGAGCCAGTTACTGCTGCTCCACAGCAGAGATCATCTGTGCCCTGGGGAAGAGCAGTGCTGCGTGTGGAGGGCACTGCTTCTGAGCACATTGCCAGCAGGTTTGCAGTGGGTATATGCATCAGTGCTGCACCTGCACTCTGCAGAATTATCAGTGCTGCTGCTTCTGCCAGGTTTTCAGTGTTATTTACCTGTTTTTCCCTGTATTTATGCTTTATTCATGGAGCCCATGGCAATAAGGCAGTGCAATTATGCATGGACTAAGATATTTTTAGAAAGAAGTGCAAAATGTAACTTTTCTTTATTTACTTTTCTTTATTGGTGAGGTTCCTATCTTTCAGGAGATATGAATAGAACAGGATCATGAATTTGGATTTTTCTCTCTTAAGGATAATGAAATATATCCATAAAAGCCTGATACTGACACTCCAATCTAAGAACTACATAATATTTACTCTAGTGACAATAAAATTGATATTGGCAATGTCGGTGAAAGACTTTTTAGCAAAATATTAGAGAAGGATGCCTGTTCAACTACTAACTATGGTGTTTTGTTTTCTTGATATACATATCCACTAAGTGGTTTCTGTATTGTTTTTTAAAAGTTTCTATTTAGTCTTTAAAATACTGAGCTTTTTCTTAGATGAAAAGTACTTACTAACAGGAAATTATTGTTACTGCATACCAATCATTGCATACCTGCATACCAGGTACTGTATCCTGTCACTGTATCCTGTTTATCCACAGCTAAAGGGCCAGTGACTAATCAGAAATAACCTGTTAGTCAGTCAAGAGGGCAGAATGCATGCTCTGTATGTGCCCAGAGATAATTCTAGGAATTAATCTTTCGAAAAGTATCAGAAATAAAAGAAAAATGGGAAGGAGTAGGAACATCCTCACATGGTAAGTGAGAGCTTTGAAAGAAATACCCTTAGAGGTAGTAAGCTTCCCCTTTATATTATGTTCACACTTCCATTAGCCTAGATGTAGCTGTCTGCTTGGAGCTATGCAAGAAAGAGAGGAGATAGATAGTGTTTTTAAAATAAGCAAGAGTAGAATAAACTGCTGACAGATGAATAAAAAGAGGTCTGATATATCTGATGCTAAGGCTCACAGTCAATTCAAAGCATTATAAACTAATTCCACTGTTTCATTACAGGTGCTCTATAAAGAATTTGGCTTCCTAAATGTGAATTATTCGAGCTGAAATCAGGCACCAGTAAAGATTTTAGATCATCTACCACTGAAAAGCAAAAAACAAATACAACTTCTTGATTCTCTACATGTACAGATAGTGCCACGTGTGAAAGAGGACTTGAAATGTCACCCTGCCCAGGTGCTTGCAGGGACATACAGCTACTTACAGCCTGGGTGAGCGTCTGTGCTTGGAGAAGGAAGACACTGTTAGGAATTCATCTGGGGGCAATGTGGGAAGATGCAGGTTTCCTACAGTAAAATACCCCCTCTCATCATAACCCATAGGGTTTTTCAACAGGACAATGGGAACCAAAATTAAACTTTAGTCCACACTAGGACAGTTTTAACTGGGCGCCAGCTGAGAGCAGCAGCATTGGATGCTGAGAGTTACGCCTGCTTCCACTGCAGGAAATCTAGATAAACATCCAGAAAGCATTGGCTGATTGCACTTGGCCAAGACTTTACTCCTAAACCATGGGAGCCATGAGACTGCTCTACCAAATCAGGTCTGATCCACTGACAACATGGACTGTGTTTCCCTCGTGCCACGCCAGGGGAGATGGAGCATGCTGTGAACACACAGAGTCTAGGATGGAAAACAGGGAAAAACATACAGAATAATCACTGGCACCATTTTATGTTGAAGTTGTCTGCATTTTACAGTGCTTTGGGGTGTTTTGCTAACATGCTTTTTTTACGGGCTGCATTTCAAAGCGAGTGTTTTGGCCTGGAAAAAGATGGCAGATGAGGAGGGTACGTGGGACGGAAGCTCGGCGTGTGCTGCCTGCCCTGGCAGCTCTCGGTGCCTGCGGTGCCAAGGAGCAGCAGGGAGAGAGAGAAGCAGAAGCAGCGCCCTAAGGCCAGGGTAAATATTTGCCTGCTCGAGGCAGACAAGCTAGCTGGGTTTTAATGAGTTGTTATAACTGTGTAAGTATCTCTGCTTGAAGCATCATCTGTTTTAACTGGCATGCTAAAAAAAAAAAAAAAAAAAAAAAAAGCAACCGCTAAATTGCAGCTTAATTAAGAGGCCTGCAAATAAAATAATTTTCCAAGTGCACTGCAAGGGTAGTTTATTGGCCATGTACCATGCGCAGCAGTATGTGATGCAGAGGAGGTGTGCACTTCAGCCCACCTCTCCTACCACAGCCAAAACTGCTGGTGACAACTTCTTCAGCAGCAGCCAAAACCAATGGATCAAATGTGACCAGGAGGTGGCACTGCCCCAGCTGCTGCAGACTTCAGGGTGAGCAGGGCAGAGCACTCAGGGGCTGCCTATCCAGACACTGTTCACATGGGGAGGCCTTCAATTCCCGGTTAAATCCTGGAATCACAGAACAGTTGAGGTGGACAGGGACCTGCTGGGATCAAGCAGGGTCACCTGCAGCACGTTGCCCAGGATGCTGCCAAGAGAGGATGTGGAGTGCCCTTCTCTGGAGATACTCAAAATCCACCTGGGCAACTTATGCCCATGCTCTGTATACTCACAGCTAAGAAGTTTTTCCTTATGTTAGCAGGGAACTGCCTGTTTCAGTTTGTGCCCATTGCCTCTCATCCAGTCACTGGGCACAACTGAGGAGAGTCAGATTCCATCACTTTTACGTCCTCCTATCAGATATATAAATGCATTTGTAGCATCTTCCTTTAATTTTCTCACCTCCAGACTGAAGAGCCCCAGCTTGCTGAGCTCCTGTCCCTTCACCATTTTAGTAGCCCTTCCCTGGACTCACTCCAGGAACTCCATGTCCCTTTTGTACTGAGGAGCCCAGCACTGGCCTCAGCACTCCAAGGCTGAGCATCACCTCCCTCGACCTGCTGCAATGCTCCCCCAGTTCAGACCAGGAGGCTCTCGGCCTCCTTTGCCACAAGGACTCATCGCTGGCTCATGGTCAACTTGTCCACCAGCACCCAGAGGTCCTCCTCTGCAAAGCTGCTTTCCAGCGGCTCAGCCCCTCTGTACAGCCTGTACTGCTGCATGGCAATGTTTTTAAGTTTCTTTAATCCATTTTAGTTTTACATTAAAAGACAATCTAATTAAAATAGCATAAATGAAAACTATGTGTTTTATTTTTAATCTGTCTTTCCCTCCCAGTCCCCAGCTGCTTCTTTCACAACGTACTAAAAATCATCTGTCCTGACCACACTAAGCAGATACTGCCAGGGAAATTTGGCGACTAATGTGCAATTATTTATAGACATTTGCTCAGGGCACTGAATTAGCATGCTTGGTCTAAAAGCCTGGATCAGAGGTGAAAACATTTCTGAGGGAATGGATTAAAATGGTCAGCAAAAGATAGGATGTGTATGAAAGGCCAAGCGGCGAAGAGTTCATTTATGGCATCTGTCTTGGACTGAAGTTTGTGGGTCACAGCCATAAGTTATGCTTATAACTTTGTGTGGGCCTAAGACTCCTTTGCATTCATTTAGAGCAAATACAAGGGGAAGAAGAGCTACTCAACTTTATCTCTTGTCTCTAAAGTTTCCTCTGGAGACTACCCATGGAAAAAAGGGGCTAGACGTAAGGACAGTAGGAATATATTTGTTAAAATACTGAAAGCAAACAATACAGGTTAAGAGACAGAAAAAGCAGAACAAATGTCAAAACCCTTCTTATCAAGATCCAATAAGTGCCAATGAAAGAAATCAAAGACTGCTGTTGAACATGTCGTTGCTATTAAAGTGACATTTAGAACTACATATGTGCATTTATGAGTATGGAAGAGAGCACATGTGCACCCATATTGACTAACTTTAGCTGAGACGATACCAGCACTAACAAAACGTAGAATTATAGAATCATTATGGTGGGAAGAGACCTTCAAGATTATCAAGTAAACCCATCATCCCCATGCCTGCTAAGCCATGTTCCTACATGTTTTTTGAACACAGCCAGGGATGGTGGCTCCACCACGTCCCGGGGCAGCCTGTTCCAGTGCTTCAGCACTCTTTCTGATGCACCACATGCATCAAAATGCTGCCGTGGCCAGCAGGACCCTTCCCTGGCTGGGCTGAAGAGCGCTGCGGTAGAGGGGTGAGGAATTTTGGGGGTTTTCCAAAACAAAATACTATCTTCTTGAGAGGGAATATGATGATTCTTCATAAACACATTTAGGATAAATACAAAAGGAAGAATATGGCTCAGCTAAATGGTAACACTAGCTCAAGATCAAGCGGATTTAAGATTTTATGGTTTAACATAGAAATATGTACAATGCTGCTTACACGTGGCATGTGGCATCCCGATTAGGGATTGATGTAAATATACATTTAAGCACTTTCTTTCACTAAGACTGGAAGAAAACAAAGGTACTTAAGTGGAAAAATAAATGAGATGAACATGCAATTATAGCCTGTGTTACAGAGAATGGATTTAAGCCTACAGTGCTGGAAGCAGAAGGATGCACAGGCAGCCTGACTCCCTACACTTTATAATTTATGATAACTTTCCTTTTCAATCCTAAAACAAAAAAAAAGCTTCTGTTTGGCTACTGTTTATTCAGGGTACTTTAATGTGTTAGTGCAAAAGAAGGATACAACAGAACAGTAAATATTCATTATGAAAAAGAAAAAAAGGGAATTAACATTTTAAATGGTAGGTAAGCATTTTCATATTCCTTTTCTCCATATCTCAAATTATAAAAAGATGGTTTTCAGTTCTATCTATCCAGTTTATGTCAATGGAATAATTAAAACTCTTGCTGACTAAAAGCAGATTATAACAATACTTGCTTCCCAACTACAGGAAATCCAACATTTTCATTAGTATTTGCATTGTGTGATTGTAAAGGAAAGCAAATTCTATTTTTTTCTACATGTTTAAAACAGGGTTATTGCAGTGGCATCTGCCAAGGAGTCAGTTCATATAAATAATAGAACAAGCATCCATAGTCTCTCTACTGACACAATGCCAGCCACTAGATTGACTTTTTTCACCTTTTCCAGTGTTCAGGAGGGGGTGCAATCCTTTTCTTAGGTTTTGCAATCTATCATACTTCATTATCCTTGAGTTCCTCCTGAAACATTGATTGTATGGATTTTAGATGTTTAATGTATTGAATATTTATCAATGTTTTAGATTTACCCTAGTCTAAGGAATATATCACGTCTTTTGTGGACAAAAAACATTGGTTTTACAAATTTTGCTTGTGTAGTTTTCCAAAGTCTGTTTTGAAGATATCATCCATTCATCAAGATTGCCCTTCAAAAGAAAGATCTTTTCTTTTCCTGTATACCAGGAAGAAACAATACAGTTTGCTATGGATTTTCCATGTTCCTGATATCTCAAACGAACATTCCAGTACTAAGTAAGTGGACTGATGGCATATAACTATTTTCTATACACTTCTACAATGAATACAATTCTGCAAGTCTAATGAGGCAGCTACGTTTGCTAATCTTCTTGGATTGGACCGTGCTGATCTTCTGGAGTGGTTCAGCAGAGTGACCAGCAATGATGGAGCACTTGCGCCGTCAAAGGAAACTGAGGGACTGGGTCTTGTGCGGCCTGGGGAAGAGGTGGCTTCAGGGGACCTGAGAGCAGCCCCAGGACCTACGAGGAGGTCAGGAGAAGAGCCAGGCTCTGCTGAGATATGGAAGGACAACAGGCAGCAGTGCGTAAGTTGAGAGAAGAGAGGTTCACGTGGGATACAGGGAGAGACTTTGTCCCATGAGGCCAGTCAGGCAGCTGCATGGGGAGGTTATGAAGCCTCTCTCTATCCCAGGCAGTTTTCAAGACCCAAGGGGACAAAGCCCTCAGCAACCTGCTCTGACATCAGAGCTACCCCTGCTGCTTGGCTAGAGGCCTCCTGAGATCCCTTCCAGCCTGAGCTATCCTGTGATTCAAAGGCAAAAGAAAGAAATTGAAAGTAAGCCTTGCATCTAATCAGGTTCATCAACAACTACTCTAAGAACTGCTCTTTACAACACAAAAGAATCAACTGCTCCATTTGGTGGGTATATGGGCAGGTATATATACATATGCATTATGACAACACTGATTCTCTCTCTGTTTATGGCTATATATCTTACAGTAGCTGCCAAAAGTGGAAAGGATTTTGCACTATAAAATTTAGAATTTGCAAATAGTTTATATTCTTAGTTTTTTTTTTCTAATGTGAGATGGCATTACAAAAAAAGCTGACAAGAAACAACATTCAGACATCATATTACTATAGCGAATACTTAAAAATGCTTAAAATCTGAAAGAGTAAAATCTGTATCAATGTATGAGAGCTTATGGTGAAAATGTTTGTTTTAAAGAGATTCTAAATAATGGAAACTAAGGTGATTTTAAGGCTGCCTTTTCAATTCACTGCTCCTGTGCCATGCATATTTGCTATCTGCTTCCTAGTTAAGGTTTGAGCAGCCTCCATTCCCAGCTGAGCTGCCCTCAGTGCCCCAAGGACTTTGCTAGCAGCTGCAGATGAGCTGGACCATGTAAGAGCCTGGAACCTCATCTCATGCATTTGCTCTGCAGTGGCCATGGAGAAATGTTCAAATAGCCAAATGAACCAGGTTTCTTAGCAGACACGCAATTCAATTTTAATTACAGAGATGCAACTGGTGCATCCACAGTGTGCAAAGCCGCTTACAAAGGAAGGATAAAACCTGCCTCTTAAGTCTAAATTTAGAAAACATTCCAGCAAAAATCAAAATGTCCACAGTCTGTACCACAACGCACATTGGAGCAGCTCTCTGCTTCCTAATGTTCATTGAACACTGAACTATTACTTCCTTGAATAATGTTCTTTGTATTCTTCTCATTGTCCTAAATGTTTTCAGAGGACTGAATACCAAATGAAGTGTTCAAGCCTTTTAAAGACTGATAAAAACAAATTTAAGGAATAACCTGCTACAGTTGTTACAGGAGAAATGTTGTTCACCCCTTTTTCAAGAGAAAATTAGACACCTTGCTTGCCTGGGACTATGGTGAACCTCTTGACAAACACAGAGGGTTCCTAATCATACCAAGGACAGTTATTTCTCCTCTATAGTTTTAAAATTTGATCCAGATTTATGCACTGGAAGAAAACATATATCTCTTAAGACCATAGCAGCTTACAAGTAGAAAGAGGCAGGTGAAATATTTATTGTCTTGGGAGAGTAATTCATTCCATTAGTCACTGAAAAAGTGACAAATTTGTTAAGTATCACAGAACTCCAGCCACAAAAAGCAGGTGGAACGACATCAGGAATGTGGCATTAACTACACGGACTATGGGCAGGAGGTCTGGCATCAACAGAGGAGCTCAATATCCTGGGTCAGGGGTTAGAAGTATCCTGGGAACACCACTCCTGGGAGTACTGTGGGTGCTATGGGGACGCAACGCCAGAAGATGCAGGAATCGGGGCTTCATGAATTGTACTGCTCCTGGCAACAAATATGTCAGTTTGAGACATCCCCATTTAGGCACTGCTTTGAGGTTCAGATTAAGAGACATGTGCAGGCTGTAATTATCTAAATTGCATCCTATCTACTTCTCCTGGCTTTCTTCCCCCTCAGACAGAGAGATCAAATAAAAACAAATTTAAAATAAAAATCTACTCTCTATGTCCTCACACCAGAGGTCCTGTCCTCCAGGTCTGTCTTCTAACCCAGCAACTTTTGGTGGCAACTTTTGGGGCTGAGCAGTCATCTTGTAAGTCCCAAGAGCAAGGCCATCAAGCCCTGAGGCCTGGCTCCTCACTCCTGCACCCTGCAAGATGGCACTGGTGACCAGGGGCTCCTGCTTCCACCTCACCTCCTCAGCTCCAAAATGGGAGGGTTCAGCTGCTCCGGAGCCAGGGGCAGAACCTGTTCTTCCTCCACCCAAAACACAGCAGATGGCCACACAGCTTCATTTTCCATGCCAGATAGGATTGGAAGATTTTAGGAAAATGAAGTTTGGCAGGGAGCGCTGGAGGTCTCTTGTACAACCTCCTATGCAAAGCAGGGTCAGCTACACTAATCAAACACATACAAACCCTCTATGTCAATTGTCACATTGGCCAGGAGCAAATCCAGATGAGCAGTTTTGGGGTCTGAAAAGGTTTTTTTTTTTTTTTTTAATATGACAAAAATGCTAACAGAGGTATCAAGATAATTTTAAAAACTGCTATGTGACCTTTAGCATGAATTGATCAATCACTCAGGACACGCATAAATAGTACCAATTTACAACTCATTTGGACAGAAACCTCCCAAATAATATGCTATTCCAGCAATAATGAGTTTGAACCCACGTTCCTCAGGAGGGAACATGATGTATCTCCCTGGGAAATAAATCACTAACTAAGCTATACTAACATAGTATCTCCTTTTGACACTATATTGATAATAATTCTTTAAATCTATTATTAAAAAAAAAAACAAAAACAAAAAAACCACCAAAATCTAACAACCCTTCCCTTAAAGTAAATCACTAATAAAGAGATTTATAACCACTGCCTTGAAAGAAATTCAAGTAAAGGAATATGTTAATGTAAGTACTTCCATGACAGATAGTTGGTCTCAGGTCTTTATTACTAACTCGTTTTTCCTTTGAGCACAGATTTGTTTTCAGCAGTCTTTGGCAGAATGAGCACAGCATGACTGAATCATTGTAGGACAATATCTTGTTGATGTTATGAGAGTCTATAGCACAGTCCCCGCACTGGATTTGCTATTACCCAAATTAGCAAAAAAATGGCAATCCCCTCTTCCACCCTTCACTTAGTTCCTAATGACAGATTCTAATAAAATGGAATGCATTGGAAATTCATTTCAGTAATGTTGCCAGGAAGGTGAAATTCTCAAATTCACAAAAATAATTATAGCTTCGTTAAATGAAATATTGCTTGGGATCTTAAACTATAATGCCTGGAATCCCAAATACCGACTATTCCAAATGAAAGCATTCACTGCAGACATGCACATCTGGTGCTGCATATTACAGAAAGGTGCTAGAAATTAAGGAAATTCATGTGTATTTTGTATATCTAAGAGGTTTAATTTAAGGTTCATCAATAAAACAACAAACTTGAGGAAACACATGATAAAATAAGCCTTTTCTCAAAACTGACATGGTGTGACTAGCATACACATCACTAAACAGGTTAGTTTGCTCTTGGGATTCTCTCGTGTGAGCTAAGGAATTTAGGTCTTGGTGGCAAGTCTGCCACTGGACTTAGTAGAAGAAGCCCCCAAAACCCATGTCATTAGGGAACAGACACTTCCCCTAGGCCATTCAATGCAATTTCATTAGTGTCTCAGGATAAGTCAGACAGAGGTTTTCTAATACCATGGTGCTTCTGAGTAGTCCCTTTCCAGATATATCTCAGTGTCTGCTGGCAGTAGGAAGCAGTATTGTCTCTCCTCACGTCTGAGATAAATATTCCATTTTAAATGAAAATTCCTCATTTTCACTGTGCATAGAAAACCCAAATACTTCTGTAAAGCAAACTGTATGTCTGCACAAAGAATGGCTGAAATCTTGGAAAACTGCAAAGACCAACGAACATACTATAAATCATAGTACCTTGTCCCTGTGGATGAAATGGTTACATCTGTAAGCCAAAATCTGAAGCAAGATCCATCAAACAGATGGAGAGAGCAACAGCGAACTGTCAATTGGTGAAGGCATGTAGATGGCAGAGACACAATTATCAACTTAGAAGAAAATAAGGCATATCTGAGAACAGCATCTCAAAACAATGCTGTAAAAATAGCAGCCCTAACTATACAGCACCACGTGCTTGGCACATCCTGAGGGAACATACAGAATTCACTCATTGGCAAAGATTCTCTCTGCCGTGTCATTCAAGTAGAAAGACTGTGAAGAACAATGTATTGTCGAAGACAAACATCCAGCTGCTTATCTATGCCTTTTATCTTCTAGGTGAATCTATTTATGGGTATCTGTCACTCAAAACATCTTATAATAAGTTCAGATTCCTTGCGTGACATTCCTACCCATTTCCCTTTTTTTATTCTTTTGACTTTAGGCCAATACCTTCCATTTAAAGACTTATGTTTTACACTAATAATACTGTCCCACGTTCTTTCAAATGAGATATATTTATTTCTCTATTTGTCAATACATACTTCACCTAAACAGTCAGCTAGCTGTATTATTGACACATTATTGATACAAAAGAAAACTTGTCTAAGTTACTATACAATGAAATAAAAACAATCAGAAATATCTTTAGATTCATTTAATCAAAGAGAAGATTAATTTTATCCAAGATTCTCTTCAGAAAATATTCATCTATAACTTTACAAAATGCTCATATTGTCTTGTGGTGGGAAAAATACCTTACCTATTTCCAGCTACCAGAAGTGTTGTGGGGGATTGCTCTTCTATATTTTATGCACAGATATTTGGTCTTTGAAAGAGTTTTCCAATATGAGCAGCAAAAAGAATTCTGATTCTGTTGTTTTAGAAAGTGTAATTGAAACTATTCCTTTTTCCAGGCTACTTCATGCAGTTCATTATGCATAAAAAATACTGAACTTTAAAACAGATTTGTTTTCCAAACAATGAAAATTATTCTCTAGAGCATAGAAATGGTACTGTCAATTTGTATTTCTGTAACTATATCATTTAATATACTACTTTTTAAATATGATTCACACTTGGAAAAATATTCCCAAGAATTAATGCTTCTGAAACTAGCACAAGAACAAAAGTAAAATCCTAGGTTTAATTTTCAGGAATATACTTTTTAGAAAAGATCCTCTTAAAGGCTTGCACTGCTGGTGCCAGCAGTCTGTGACTGCATCCCTGAGGCCAGGTGTGCTGCAACCCACTGATCTATGATTTTAAAGCCAGATTTATTGAATAGTGGTTTAAATTAATCCTTTTTATGGCACGCTGGTTTGCATGGGGACCATGCTCACCAATAGCTTCTGCATTTCGGAGAAGTCATTTCTAAGATACAGAAATTCCAGCACTTGCAGCCACATCCTAACTTTTTCACTTCCGCTAAAAGCTGCATAGCAATAAATAAGACTCCTGCACGTTCTGTATTTAAGACCCTTAAACTTCTGTCAGACTTCATATAAGGAGAGGAATGATGGAAACATAATCATATTAGCTATATATCTTAAGATACTCCCCCCAGAATTAAACATGATTTCCCCCAAAGCTTTTCTCTTCCTGCTTTTATGCTACTGGAACCTTTTGGTGAGGGCAAACTTTCCCTCCCTTTTTATATTTTAAAATATAATCTTTCTAATCCAATGACATATGAAATTATAAAAAAAAACTACCCTAGCCATTGTTTTTTTAGTGGTAATGAAAGGAAAAATTCTGAGTTTTCAGTTAGGCTTTAAGTTATTAACCTCTGATCTTGAAGAAGTCTAGTGCTATTTTTCGGACCACCTGGATGGTTTCCCATCAATGGAGTTGTGGGTGCCCTAATACTCAGAGCCTGTTCCTGTTCTGCAGGGTAATAATCTGGGGGGACATAGCCCGGGCACACCAGATTCCCCAAGTTTTCAGCTTCATGCCTAAAAGGATTTATCACCTACATAAATAAATAAATAAAATACATAAATAACTTGGAAGCCAGTTGGTCACCACCTCCTTTGAGACCAAGCAACCCCTCAAGATCCAGAGATCTTCTCCAAAATTGCTGGGTCACATCCATACCACAACCCAACACAACAGCAGAAGAAAAGAATGTTGGATGCCAAACAACCAGCAAGCTGTCATAGTAGGAGGAAGGAGGAACCAAAGTTGTGATCAGGGTAAACATTTTTGAAAGATTTGGAGCAATAAACTACAAATAGCAATTTCTAGTTTTCACATATTTATTCTTTTTTTTTTTTCCCCCGGAAGAGTGCATAATCCTTGTTTACTAGTTGGACAGAATAGTGTGATTTGCAGGTAAAAAGATTGTAAGCCATAAAGTTCCTTTCTAACATATTGTTACATGAAAATGAAAAATAAAATAAAATAAAATAAAATAAAATAAAATAAAATAAAATAATAAAACAAAACAAAATAAAACAAAACAAACAACCTCTTCAAGCCTTGTGTACTAACTGTTCATCAAATATATAAATTGATTTTTCAATTTTTTTTTCTCTGTTCTAACATAACAGTTCTTCTAATCTAATGATAAGTACAATATCGGTAGTTCAATTAGAATTAGGTCCTTTGGGGACCTAACCTTTTAGACCTGTATTGAGAACAAAAATCCTGCTTTATGAGGGGCATGTTAAGACCACAAAATGTGCTTCCTTTGCATCTCAGAATGAAATGCAGGCATTGCAAAAGTTGCATCAAAAAGTAAGAATATTGCTTAGAGCAGTGACACAGCCCCAGCATCCTTGGGAGAAGAGGGACATGAGACAGGTCCATTGCAGCGCCACAGGGAGGAGAAGCAGCTATGATAAGGAAGGCAGAGGTTAAAACTCCTTTCCTAATTGATCCGTGTTTATTCCACGCTTATAAACTCCCATGAAAGCACAAAGCAGGAAAACTGCAACTCATAGAGTCCAAGTTCTGATTTTTCTCCCTACCCAGTGACATAAGTTTTATCCATCTCTTTGTTTTATAGATTCTGCTTTTTACTGAGAACAAGCTTAGAGAACATAAAGTTTAAAATGGTGAACAAAAAAAATCTTTCATTTACACAAAACACTTCTTTTTTAGTTTTGATTTACAGTTGGACTTGATGATCTTGAAGGTCTTTTCCAGCCATAATGATTCTAGGTGTAAACAATAACATGCACTCATAAAAATAATTCCAAGTAGTCATAAATTAAAAATATATGATCAACATTTTGCTAACTCTAAGAAATGTCAAAGAGAACAAGCCACAGTTCTTACAGTTAGTAAAGTAACAAATTTATAGCAAATGACTGCCCTGGAGTCCTCTATAAATCTTGCATACTTAATACCTCCAAAAATACAGCAATAGCACAATTATTTTTCAAATTTACCATTATGTTATTGATAAAGTTAAGATTTTATTTATATTTGAGTAATATTGAGATAAAAGCATGTTTTCAAGTCAAATCCAACACTTCCAAAAGATTAATGAGAAAATGGATACTAGATAAACATTCCTGTTTACAGTGCACACTGGATTTCTACGGACCAATTGAAAAGTTAAGGAAGACTAAAAGGAAGAGAGAGTTTATTTATATTTTCTCCATGAAATGAAAATAATGTTAAGAAATTCTAGAAAGTACATTAGATTTTTAAAAATGTAATGTAAATAATCAACAGCAGGATTTGTTGCATAGAATTGGTAAGACTTGTCTTTATAGATTTCCTTGAGAATTATTTTAAGTATAGTCATGTAAATATATTCCTTTTTGGCTTGGGCTAAAAATAATGATACCATTTGTATCCAAATAAATAAATCCACAAATGTTATTCACTTGACAAACTGCACTGCATTGCCATATATTATTTTCATACTGAACATAAGGGCTTATCGACAGCATCTGAATGCAATCAGAAGAGGTATTGTAAAGCATATTTTTGACACCTTCTAGCCCAACCTACACCTAAATGAGATTGGTGCCTCTTATGAATTAAACATAATTCTTGATTTATGTTCCCTTACCCTTATATCAAAAACTATAGTTGCAGAGCAATGTCACTGTGAATTCATTTAATGATATTGATGATGCATCGAAGACAGAGAATGCAAAGTAACAAGCACAGCAGAGCATGGCTTCATAAATCACTTGCACAAAGCATGAGGTAATAAATAACAAGCTATTAATTTACCCTAAATTATGCTAAACTACTTCAGCTACTTGCGCACCAAATTATAAATACCTGTTATTTCTTCTAAAAGTGTGCAACATTTGACAAAGAAACTTTATCAAATCTCATTGTACACATCAGACTTCAGATTAATGTGTTTGGTATTAGATCTTATTTCTTTAAAAGAAGCAGCAAATTGCAAGGAGAATATTGCAGGTATGTCATTCTTGACATTATGCACATTACAATAACATAACATGTCAAATTATTACGTGAAAGCCTGAGTTAGCCATTTGGGCCTGAGTTAGCCAGTTAGCCAGTAAGTGACTTAACTGGATAGGCATCTGTCCGAACAGCTAATAGTGCTGGTTTAGCACTTCTGCTAAATAGTCAGGTCCTGATATCTCACTCATCCTGAGTGATCAGCACCATATCTCATGAGGAGATCATGTGTCATGTGTCATATGTATAACTCAATGCTTTTAATTATCACAGTGAGACTGGCTTCTCATGTAATGTGGGAACATGCAGGAGTAAAAGAGCAGAATCCAGTCTAACAGATATAGGGAAACATTTTCCTGCATGAAAATTAAAATTAAAGGACAATGAACGCCTAACTCACATCTGTTTCTTGGCCTCCTTTCTAGTATTTGGGGGACCTTTGTTTCAAATGTTGTCTCCCCATAGCCACTTAGCACTGGTTATATATCTTCGTGTCTGAGGAATAGTAGCACCATCTTCAATTACACTGTCTCACCTCTTAAGTTCTTGAATGCTTTAGAGAATTGATTTCATAACCAATGCAGTTTGAGGTAGGCACTGGATGGTGACCTTATTGTGTAGAGAGCAAAATGAACCGTAGGAGATGCAAACAACCAAATAGGAAGTCAGGCTGTTTCCCCAGAAACTGTGACAGAGCCACATTTTGGCATTTGATCACAACAGGGGGGTTCCTCACATGATGTCATGCACAAAAATCTGTCTCTAATGGCAGTGGAGGACACAATCAAAAAGAAACAATTCAGCTCAGAAGAGCAAGATTAGAAGCCTAAGGAATTTGGCTAATGTACCATGCAGTGGACCATGCTGGCTGATGCCCAAATATAACTCTTCTATGATTTTTTGCCTGGCTAGTCAGAAAAGGGAAAAGCAACAGCCTAATGACATGTCTGTTACCCCACTGAAGGCTGCTCCCTTGCCCTTTTATAAGCCTATCAAGGCAAAGTGCAAATTTCAAAGCACAAACACACAGTGAGGAAGGTGAAGGCTGAAGCTGAGTGCACGACCGCTGCCCCCATTTCATATACAGCACAATAAATCCTGATCACTTTTTATTTTAGTTGCCAAAGTTTGCCACCAAAGGACACAAAAAAGACTCAACATTCATCTATACTTCCTACTACAAAAAATAGGGCAATCTCAAGTATGTACATGACATGATTTAGATTAGCTATTGCTGTTCAAGAAAATGACTTGGGAGTCACTGTTCTCCCATATATCAACCTGTAGCTCAATAGCTCTAAAAAAGGAAATAAAATTCCTTGAATTAGAACAGCATGTATTTCAAGCCTTGGTTTTGCCTTCCCTGAAATGTGTTGGCTCCTTCACCTCTACCCCTTCCCAATACACTGATGATCTCCTATTACTGAGTTGTCTGTCATCAGTTTGGGGATCTGAGGACTGACCCGAGAGTACAATGCCAGTAAAACTAAGCAAAAGTGTTCTGGAATAAAAACGAGGCAGTCATTCAGTGGTTTCTGTTTTTCCACCTTTTCTGTAGGCAGTCTTCTCACTTCCCTCACCGACTTCCAAACCCTGGCTTAACCTATATCTCCATGGACTTCACTCCCTCACCACAAGCTCACTACCTCTTTTGTTTCCTGAGGTGTTTTTCCATTTTCATATTTCCCTAAATAATCCTAAGGATTTGCCAATGTGAAACAAAGCTAACAGCTTTTTCTAACTATCCTGTTTGCAATTATATCTCCCATTTTGATTTCTCCTTTGAGAAGAAGCCACTTAGTCTAATAATGTAACTAGTTTTTTAGAATAAAAATGCAATTATATTCTGCATATAAGAACATCAGTGCTAAAATTCAGCTTCATCCATCCATAGCTGTGCATCAGTCTCTGGGAAGCCAAAGATTCTGGTACTCACTGTAGGTCTTCCCCTTGCTTTATACTTTGGCAATCTCCAACAGTACTTTACATCCTAAGAGCTGCATAGTGTTTTTAATCTTTAATTTGCTTCAGTAGCTGCATGAACAGAGTGAGGTCAGTATAAAACCCTCAGAATTCCTGGTGACAACTGCTAGTGGTACATACATTAAGTCTGTAATGGCCATAGCTCAGACTTTCTCACCTAAAAAATCCTGTTGATCCAGCTACTGAGGCTCAGCATTTGTCATTCCATATGTAAAAGAAATGTTCCCAAAGAAACAAGAAGCAGAATCTAATCTCAGATATACAGGCACTGGATGAGACGGGCAAAGCATCAGACATTGAGTTGGTAGAGACCTGGTTCAATTGTGAAGTTCATCAAAACAAGCTTTAGAAGATCAAGATAAATATAGACTTATGTGAACAATGACAGTCCAAGTTGTTATTTTTTCTAGCCGTTTTCTTAGTTATGTTTTCTAACTCTAACAAAACTCTGAAATGCAATAATATTAACAGCCAAAATTATGCTTTTCCTGTCTTGCCACAGTGGATCAGTAGTGACACTGTAGCTGAAGACAGTGATTCCTAGTTTTATGCTATTTTGGTAACAGTGCTGCTTATTTAAGTTCATAAGTACCAACTCTTTGAATACATAACTTCACATATATACAGCAAGCAGTAGACTTTCAGCTGGTAGATTCTCTCTAGTGTGCTGCCCAACTGTGGTTAAAAGTGCTTTCGGTCTTTGGCAAGTGCTCAGTAAATCTGCAGGAATGCACAAGCATGAAAGGTATTATTACATTGCTATTTGTTATGCTAATTTTTAAGGGTCTGTCAGAATTTCATTATAAACCATATTTTCACGGGGTTCATAAATCAACCATGAAATGTATTCTGGGTTCAGACTTCTCATATAAGCAATCAGTCCTAATGACATTATTATTTTACCATTTTAAAACAGAAACAACAAGGAAGTAAGATTTATTAAAATTCTGTTTATTAATTTTTCAAACAAAATGGAAAATTTAAAGGTATTAGGAAAGCACTGATAAGCAGAGCAATGTAGAGCATCTAGAGCTGTCATATGCTGAACTTCCCCTGCCCTGTGGTTTTGTTACCGTATCTGAAAATCTCATGAAGTCCATGAAAACTACAAAAACTTGGTCTAGCTGCTGTGTGGCAGTTTGCAATCTCCCTTTCCCTCTGTCACTAGATGATCAGTGCTCCTCAACCTACAAGCTAGACACCAAAAATGTGCATGGTCAAGAGCCTCAGGCACATGCCAGAGCTCTTGGAGGTCAGGGGCACAGCCCCAACACGGGCTCACAACGAGAGGTCCTCAGCCGTCAGGAGATTTCCACTGCTCTTTGGAGGCTTCAGCTCCCTCCCTCCAGCTGGGAATTTATATAATGTGCCAGATTATGTGCCAGAACAGCTGTGGTGGGACAAAACTCCAGCTCTGAAACCAAACCTAAGTGTCTATGAGAGGGATGGAGACCAAGGGCCACCAACTCTGACCGCTGCACTGGCAGGGACATCATGGTGTCCCTGGGCAGGGGAGGCTCAGGAGGCTTCTCCTACCTTCTCCCACCCTATGGACTGAATGTGGAGGGGATGTACAAAGTATTGCATTAATACTTCAAGGGGCTGGATAATAACACGTCTCTCTCAAATTACCTTTATTGACAAATGCAATAGGCAAAGTGATACCCAGCTACACAAAATCTATCAGGCTTGATTTGCTGATTTTTTTTTCCTTTCCCCTTAATGCATTTGGTTTTGTAGTCAGAAATATCCCACAATTCTGAACATAGTCACAACAATAATCTTAGCTACTGGTTAGATCCCTGCTGGGTTATAAATAAACCATGGAAATATCCTTGCAAATGTGAATGTAAGCATTCCTGACATGTCCTAAATAGTAATGAGAGTGAGATCTATTTGCCATTTTGACTTCATTCAGCTAAATTACACTAACAATTTGTAGCCATAAAGTGCCTTACTGAAATGCTTACAGTTTTTACATCACAACAAAGCATTAAAAGATCAGCCCTGAAGAGCTTAACACTGAAAAAGGCCAAGCACAATCCATATGCATTGAAACCACTAAGTTTTATATCAATCTACTTATCTACCATATCAGCCTGGCAATCTAATACATGAAGTCCCAGAGTCTTAGTGCCTGTAGGTTGTGCCATATGGCACTAGGAAGTTAGATTTAAATTTGACTTGAATATCACAATGACGATCTCCTTAAAGGCACAAATACATGTATTGATAGATGCATGAGGACTGTGTTCATTTTCAGAAAGTAAACAAAACAAACAAAAAAACCCCCACATTTCTGGTATGACTCATTCACCAGGACCAGAATGGCCTAAGATCATGAAAATGTTCACTATTGCCAGATATGTCGCTGCTGCAAGAGAGCTATCATGAGAAAAAAAAAGAAGTAAGAAAAGGGAGCCTAGGATGTTTTTTGCATTATCAGAAAAAAATAAAAATAAATTGTTATGGAAAACATCACATGACAGAATTTGTGTTTTATATCCTAATAACATGTGCTGAAATACATGAATGAGCTGGAAAAACAGACTATATCTGATCTTTATTTCAGAACAAAGACATTGTAATCTTTGACTTCAGAAGAATTTTTTTTCCACATGAAAATTACTGCAGACATTCCTCTTCTTTCCACATAGACAACTGTCTACAGAGCTGGACAATTGGTTCCTGAGCAAGGGACACTCCATGTAGCTTTGCCAGGGAGGAAGGGGGATTAGGTCACTGTTTCCTCTCTTACATGGGCAATCTGAGTCACTGCTCTGTGCCGACGGAGGGCAGAAGCCACCCAGCGCGGTTGTTGTTTAGATGGGCAGAGAGATGAAAGAGCCCACTGCTGTCCCTCAAAAGGTAGCAACTGCACAGCTCAGTGAGGCTCCTGAGCCAGCAAACCCTACTCCAGTTTGCTTCTCTGCAAATTGGAAGCAGACCACACAACTACTTGCTATGTTTTAGGGCTTTTAGGCACCTTTCTTTTCCAAGATGTGCCTTCTGTCAGCTGGAAGTTTGACTGAGCCCCAATGACTGGATCCTCTGCAGCCTGGGGGCAAGAGTGACAGAGAAGTGTCTTTCCATAGGCTGATTTCTGGCAGTCATGGGAACTGTTAAAAAATCTTTATATGTGCTGCACATACTGCATCTAGTAACTGTACTGGCAAAGGCTCTAGGATGCACCCATGTCATTACGCAGATTTTGCAGTCTAGACCTTCACAACTCCTTCAAACCAAAGCTGCAATACAGAGTAGAAAGCTGAACTTCTCTCCTACTTTGCATTAGGTGATAGTGCAAAGAATGATTCAGAAGGAGAAAGATCTTTGATACTTTTATGCTCATAACTCCATTTTATTTGCTGAAAAAAACAAAAAGATCCCCAAACAATTTAAAAGCTCCATGGAGTAAGAATCCTATTCCTCAAAACTACTGGGAGACACAGCACGACAGTCTGAGGCAATGATGTTTACTAATTTTAAGTAACAATGGAAGTTCAGCCTTTTGAACCATTTTTGTACTAAGGTCACTTTAAAATAGGCTTATTAAAACAAAATAAAAAGATAAAAATTTACAATAGATAACTGGAATGATGACCTAATTGCCCATGCTACTTGGAAAAACAGAGCTAAACAGGCTAAAACAGGCTAAAAATATCTGTGTGACAAACTCAACGGTGCCAACGCTGGGAGCTAAGGGACTTCGGCTCCAAATCAGGGCACTTCACCCAAAGGGAAGGTCAGCTTTCCCTGGCAAGCAGGAAAATACCCAAACAGATTTTGTGGTCACTGGCAAGGAAGACCAAGCAGGGTACCAAAAGTCATTCATCCAGAACACAGATTATGGAAAGTCCAATTTTCCTGAGAACTCCACATCTACCCCACAGAGTACAGAATGGAAGATGACTGTTTGAGGCAGGAACACCTGTGCAAGGGTACAAGGCCTTGTGTAAGATGCGTACAGAGCTCATCTAAGTGTATATGGCCCTTCTCTTTTGTGCATAGGCAAAGTGGCCCTGAAACCCTAATTTATCACTCTTTGCATGCCAACTGAATGATGGAAAATAAAAAGTGTGTGGAGTGTCCCTCCACACTCCCTCCTCCTTTTGTCTCCCACAGTGTCTTGAAATCTTTCAGCTGGCATGTCTTCTAAGAGCTAACAAATATCTTCACTGGCATCTCCTCCTTCTACTCATTCAAGGGAGGCAAGTTTGTGAAAAGGAGTGAAAAGTTTCCCCTTAGAGACATCACAACTGAAATTGAGGGTTTTCAGCATGACTCAGAGCCTGACTGAGGCCTGCACTGAGATATGGTGGTGCGTATGGCATGAGTCCAAGAGAGAAACCCAGATAGCACAGTTCCAGCTGCACTGGAGGCGCCCAGCCTTTCCTAGATGAAACACTCCTAGCCTAATGTTTCCCTTCCTTTGCACGTTCAGGTGGCTGCAGTTTCCATAGAATGATGAAGACAGAGAGTCTCTCCTGATCTCCCAGAAGGGACACCTGTGTCTCACTGTAGCTGCTGACCAGGCAGACCTGGTGATATCTACTTCACACTGATGTCCTCGCATCCAGCGTGAAGTATTGCCATTTAGGTAAACCATGCTTTTCAGTGACCCTTTCACCCGCCTTTTCAGTGATGGCCCCAAAAGTAAAGCAGTCAGCCAGGAAATGGGGGACACAACAATTCCTGCTTCGACCCAAGGCTCTCTTTTCATAGAGCAGTGCTTTCCCCCACTCGTGTAAGCTAATGGAGTAATATCACTTCCATCAAACTCTGGCCAGTGGGCAGCAGTGAATGCCTGAGCAGGGAGTCAGAAAAAAATTATGAAGAAAATTCCAGGAGATAGAGAAAGGATCTAAGGTTAGAAGGGTTGACAAGCTTAGGCTACTCAAGAGCAGAGGTTCAGTTTGGAGCAGGCAGTCCCGAGGCACAGGAAACAGAGCTGGAAACCATGAAGAACGAGTGATGGGCACGTTCAGTTCCAGCAGGACTTTGTCCTGGGGCTGGAAGCAATACTATTAGCTAAAGTCTCCCATTATCCAAGGTATGAAATCTCCTTACTACCTCCAGTGATGAAGTATTGACTGTGGCCAGTAATGTTCACTTTAGATTTGCTTTTGCTTTAGTAAAACAGTTACTGTAAAATTGGCAAACTGGAAAACCACTAATGTTAGCTGATTTAATTTATGAAGGATAAGTATCACATTCACTATATTATTTTAAAAGAATGTTACTTTTTAATAATTGTACAGAACAAAGAAACATCCTAAATGAGATATAGACCTCTGACTTTCAAACATAAAGTGCACTTTCCATGGTTATTTTTAAATGTTAGTATCTTCTGGAGATGTCATTTTTCTTTTTAATTTTGGCTGCCTTTTACAAATTTTAGGGAAGTTTCCCAGTACTTCGCATGATGTCACAGCATCTACAAGCCATTTTTAAAGCTCTTCCATCATATTTTGTGAAAGAAAAAACTTTTAGCTCATCATCTCAACAGCTACTAAAAAAGATCTCTAGGCTCTTTTTTAATTGATAGGGAGAGAGCGACATATATTTTAAGTAGCCACTAAAAAGTGCTATATCAAAATAGTGATTTCCACAAAATTTCTATAGAAGCATACAGCACATCCGCTTTAATACTGAGTTAATTGTGATCAGTGATATTACAGTGAATAGCAAATGGAAGTGACAGAAAACTTGTTACAAAGATAAGAGCTAACAAGAATCCTCTGTGCTTAATGTTTCACATAATATCATTAGTAACTGCTAATATGTTGAAAAATGTAAAAGGGAAACATGAGTATTTAAAGACTATTTTATAGAACAAGACATTTGGAACATAAAACAAAATTAGGAAAAAAGGGATATTTTTTAACATTCATTTTTCCCTGTGCAGGTGGAAATTTATTTTAACAGGTGTTAGATTAATTAAAAAGTTATCATCATAGGATTTAGGTTTTTTTTTTTTTTTTTTTTTTTAGTAATTGAATACAAGAGTTTATAGGTGTCCTTCCCTCACTTTTACAATCTCTTTTGTTTGACTCGTAGGTTTTAATGTGCATCATAACACCTCTCATCCAGCAGTAAGAAATTCTCTGGGGATCACTTGCAGAAAATAGGACATTGAGTCCATAATTAAAGTAATCTCTTCCCAGGCAGATGCTTCTGTTGGCTCCGTTATCACATATTACAAAAGGCATCTTGAGGCCTATAAAATGTGCAGCAAATGGCTTTGGAGATGAGAAACAGCAATTTTTCATCTAATTTTGATCCATAGACATATAAGTACTGTATTGCCACTTTTTGGTTTGAAGCCAAATAACTATTGTGGTAGTTGAAATAAGCTTGGCAGTAACCAAAATTAAAGAGTACTCCAGCTTTTATCCTCAGTCAGGAAAGCCTTTCTGTAACCATCTTTGCACTTAGCAAATAAGCATGCCATCTCAAATATGCGAGTTAATGCCTACATCTGGATTTAGAAGAAAGGCTTTATACAGCTTAACTCACCATACATATTCCATCTATATTTACTTGTTAAAACCACAGTTCAAATTATGGTCCTAACATCTTTACTGCTTTGCAAAACTGTCTATGATACTGATTGGAAGCATTTCTCTATCTTTTGTATTTTAGGACATTTATGACTTTGCTCTTTGAATGTGTGAGTAGGTTCTGCCAAGTAATTTGTCCACATCAGTTATAATCCTTTGCATAAACACTAATGCTGATAGGAGCTTACGAATCACATTTTGGTTCCTGATTACAACTGATGTATCATATGTAGACAAAATTTGACCTCAAGCTATGCACATGAAAAGAAAAAGAAAATGATTGACTTTCTTTTGTCATTCATTTCTTCAAAGTTCCCGTTTCAAAGTCTTTCCTGCTTGATGAAGGAAAACTACCTAATTACATTACAGTGGTACTGTCAGTAAAATACTTGTTATAGAAATTGCCATTAAGCATCAACAATAAACACAAAAGGGAATTTAAGATACTTCAGTTCTTTGCCCTCAGAATAAAAGCTATTATTTGAACTAGTAGCATCTCTAAGACTTCTTCTAGGTAATACCTGCACAAGAGCCTGGACATGGACTGGGAGTTGCTATAGAGATGTCTCCATCATTACAATGTCCACCAGCACAACATCACTACCATATCATTACCCCTTAACTTGGACAGCAGGTGCCATCCTGGATACTCATCTGAGGTCTTCATCCCTGTGCCTGCAGGACGCTGCTTTCCAGGACCCACTGAGGCCATGGTGCACTTGTGAGGCAGCTGGTATAGGGCCAAATTTCTTCCCCTAGTGCTGTCCTTGCCCTGGGCAGCCTATACTCTCTGCGCTATGCTGCAGCTCCAGTCTAAGCAATAATACTTAATAAGATAGAAGGAAGTTAGGGCTTTTTTCACTTCCACGCCAAACTGGGATTTCCAAGGTGCAGTTGTACAGGCTAGCAATAGGCAGCTGCTAAAATCCTGACCTCACTGTGCTTTGGTTCCAGAGGACAGAGTTCACAACCATATACAGACCACAAGCTGGTTACAAGCAATGTTTGTAAAGCAGCCTTCTGAATGGTATTGAAAGAATAAACCATTACTTCTGTGTACTGCAAAAAATCGGATAAAGACAGACACTATCAATGTATTGCTAGGATAATGTTATCCATGTTCCATCCTGGTGATGTTTTTTTGTATACTGCAGATAAGGATTTATGTAGAGGAACTATATATGTTATAATTTAGTTTATAACACTATATATGTATTTTTTTAAAAAAATCATAATCTATAATTACATACACAGATTGAGTTATATTCCTTCCTTATCCATAGGTAAGAATTATTTGAATAAGAATAATATATTTGAGTTTCTTAAACTGAAATGGGAGGGATACACATTAGTACTAGAGACAATCTAAAAAAAACAATTATGGAAGATGTATCCAGTTTGTCAGTTACTTTAAGGTTATTCTGAATATTCAAATCCACTTTTTTTCCCGGCAGCAGAAGCTGATGTAATTTTTCTGATATCTTCAAGTCCAAGATTTCTTTATTGTTTGTTTTTAAAACTCTTGCTAGAACTAGATGGGAGGAGAATGTTTAAGTACAGAAACAGGAAGAAATGATATTTTTTCTAGTATTGTTAGGTTATAGATACCTCCCCTCCAAGTTTCCTTATTTTATGCATGAATATGAAGTTTTTCTGAATATTAGTGTACTTCTACAGAGTACTTTGTAGATTACTCTGTTGGAGTTCATCCAAAGGAGCTAGAAACAAACAGCAAGTCAAGCTTGTGTAATCTGCTGAGCACAAAAACGAAGTAAAATTTTAAACAAGTAAGCTGAAGACATGAATTTAAAAATATAAAAGTGATGTCTCTGCCTCTGATGAAAGCAGGAACACGCATGAGCGCTCTGCTGGATCCAGGCCAGGGCTCAGCATCTTGCAGTACTGAGCTCTTTATGATGTTATTTAGCTGCAGTCCCTTGCAAGAAGTCAAGTGCTTCCCAGAGACACACACAGACAATACACTTATCTCAGGCTCATTCATGCACTGGACATTTGCTGTATTATCCACTTGAGGGACGCACTAGCGCGGTCAGACCCACTCACGCAGCCAGGACACATTCCACAACCACAAAGGGCTCCCATGCAGACATGATGCCTTGCATGGGCTCTTCTGCAATTAATTAATTCTAAAATTCAACTTCCTAAAACATCTGATACAAACCCTGCCTACAGTAAGGTTTTGTACCTTGTACATTCACCTTTACAGACAGTTCCCTGCATGTTTAAAGCTCACTTCATATTAATGATATTTCTGAAGCAATTCACAAAATCTGCTCTGTGCCTATTTCGTTAAACTTTCTTGGCTAGAACCTCATTTCAAAAGCTTTGTTAGCACTCAGTTATTAGCAGGCTAAAGAGATTTCATTTAGTTCCTCTACTACCCAGGAATAGCTACGCATGGAGGCAAACTATTGGTGTGTGTAGCATCTTTTATATTCTAGTCATGCTTTCAAAATTAAACCATCCTGGGAGAAGAGGAAGACAAAACACTTTTTTGAACGGAACAAAAATTTATGTTCTTGATGAACTAAAATATGCTCTGAAAACTAACCCTGAGGTTAAATTTCAAAAAAAAGCAAAACAAAGCTTAAGAGAGAACTCTAAATACATTTACTGATAACTGTATTGTAGAATTGATGCTCTCGTGTAAAATAATGGGAATAGTGCCCAGGAAGGGAGAAGGAAATCAAATCTAATCTTTGCTTCTAGAATTTCCAAAATGAATATTTGTAAGAAGGGAAGTAATTTTCACAATGATTGTCTTATTATTTAGATCATACCTGTAGAAAATAAAAGAATTTCATTTTCTTTCATGCAGGAGATGCCAGAATCCTATATGGAACCATGCCAAATCTTAACAGAATAGCCAAAGGCTATACTGAGCTGCTTTCTGCTATTGTACATTACAAGTATGTTATATATTAAATTTGTATCATACAAAGAAAAGAAACCATCCTAAATACTGTATCATCTTGCAGTTTCTATTCTGGCATTATACAGTGTTGATGAAAGCAGCATTTTGTGCTTTTTTCTCATCTTTTGAATTGAGTCCGACTAACCTGTCAATAGAATTTTCACGTGCTTTTCTTAATAAAATGCTCACATACCCATTCTTTCTGACTTTGTTGGTTATGCTTTTCTTGAACCTACACAGCATGAGGAACCTAAAATAGTAAATGGGCAGTTCTCTGTGAGTTTGGAGAAAAAGTTAAACACTGAACATCCCTCTCATCATCCCTCCCTAGAAGTGGGCTTTTAGTAGGATTATCAGGCATCTAATGGACTCTTGGCCACTAGGCAATAGGCTTTACCTCCAAGGAAAAAGAAAAAAAAATAAGATTTTACGAACTTTGCAAAGTTTCCTTTTTAATTAAAACTCTTCTGCAGTTCCCAACTGTTGAGCAGCCTGCTCATCAGAAATTCTTGACATGGACAAAGACACCTGACAGATGGAGGGTGACAGGAGGGAAGAATTCATTGTTCACCATGTGGCACAAGGATCTCATATTTAGGTAGCTGGTTTTTAGGTAGTTTGGGTGGGATTCAGATCCAGATTAAAGGATTTAAAATGGGTGTCTATATGAAGGTCTAAATGGGAAACAGGTACCTAACGATCCACTACTATCAGTGGAGATGTAGAGTTTGATTCAGTTGCCTAAATGGAAGCATCCAAAATAATTTGAGATGCCCTAAGGAAACCAGTAGACTTAGAAAGCTCTTCTAGACATGCAGTCTGTAGATGTAGAGATGAAGGTTGGACCCGAGATGTCTAAGTTTCTATAGCAAGGTTCCATGCCCATTAACTATCATGGGAGTTTCAGACACATCACTCGTATGCAGATGTTCACCTGGAGATACCAATATACACTAATCTCAAGGTAAAACCAACCAAACGTCCATTTCAGTAGTAGCAGAAGAAGCACAACCAGTTCTCCTCCTCCCTTTCAGTTCTCCACCTTTGCTCTGAATGCTCTCAGCCCCGAATATTCCCCTGTCACAGTGTAATCGCTGTTAGAACTTCTATTGTCTTTTGGTAACAAAATTTCCTAAAAAAGTTTCTCCTGGTAATCTCTGTTTGCTTTATCACTACATAATAAAGACAAAACTAAGATAAACTAACAGACAAGTTAAATCTAATTCTGCACAATCAGCTGAGTCTAAGTTGAGGCACAGTGATAACTTGGGCAGTGTTTGCATTTCACTGGAAAATTAACAAACGCAGAAGATGAAGGAGATAATTTGGGTACCACATCAAAATAGGAGGTGAACAGAGCCAAGATCTGAATCAAGTATTGGCTTGTGATTTTCAGCGTGTTACACATAACGCTGATTGACAGTACCACAAAGCCTCTACACAAGGAAATGGAAAACCCAGGGAAGCCAGTGATTTTTCTTGTTTTGTATCGGATCCATCACAGTTCCACCAAACTGGGACACCACAGGGAACAATTACTGGTGATTTATTTTCATGGGGCAAGTTACAAACAACACTGAAAAACAAAATGCCTGGGACACTAGGTTAATCTCAGATCTACTCTGATTACAAGCACGAATGTGTCATATTTGGTGTCTGTTCAGCACTTGTCCCAAGTAGAGTAGACACCAATACCAAAAAAATGGTGATGATAAATCTCCTGTATCACTCTTACTTGGCAATAAACAGTGAGAAATAAAAGGTACCATCTAACTGGGGCACTGCCCCAGTGCTTCACTCAGTTCCAGAATTCAGCTGGGCTATACGTTAAAGTTCTGCATGTACCTTACTATATAGTCTTTAATTACAAGACTGAAAATCATAATGAGAACTAAGACGTTATAAATAACACTGCATTTCATTGTACAAATCTGGTGCATAATAAGAGCGTAAGCAAAAAAAAAATGTGATCATATAAATAGGAGCTGATCGATTATATATAAACACATGCAAAGAAGAACCTAAAAGATCTTAGTTTTGATATTTGCTGTTTTGTTTACTTTACAGTTTTAATATTTTAATCTGTTTAATATTTTAAATTTTGATATGAAATCACTATGTGTATGAACACAATCATTAATTTAGCTCTGAAGATATTTTTTCTCTATTTCCTTCACTTGCCTTTTTAATTTTTTTTCAACAAATAATAAAAAAAAAACAGTAAACAGACTGTCTTAAATGAGAGCTTAGCTAAGTGGTTTACCAGGGAATGTGGCTCTTCTAGAGGGTATGACACTTTCCCAGCTTGCTTAGAGGACTCGAGTAGCAGACCATGCAATGTTCTTGGATGCTTATTCCATATTTCCATAATTCTCATCATGGGTTTTCTATAAATGTTTTAAGTAGCAACCAAGTTTTTAGCTCACAGTCTTCATGTTCTCCAGTGTTGGTACAGCATGACTTTTCAAGTTTTCAGATTAACACCTTTGCCAACTTCCAGAAACGGCCTTAAACACAACGGCAGGAAAAGACCACTGCTGGCAAGCTGTGTCGATATTTCTCAGAGCAGAGTTTTATTAGGAGGTGACTATGGGAAAAGAGATACCCACACTGAAAAACACATCCCATTTCTTGAAAGTTTCTTCAAAATTTCTTTCTGTCTGCCTCAGCATTTGGTGCCAAGTTGTTTTTCAGGGCCTGAGCTGGGAACCTGTGGCTCCTGCTTTGGGAGGTGAAGCAATGTGCCAGGACCCTGGTGCAGGAAGGACCACACTCCTACCTCCATCCTCCATAGCTCGCATTTACAAATTCATTTACCAGGTTAAGGTGTCAAATAATCACAATTTGAGCATTTTAGCACTTTTCAAGACTTCATAATTTACAGAATTTTAGGTGACTTGTGAAGGTTCGCAGTTCTTATGTGGGGTGTGAGTCACACAGCACTACAGAAGTCCATGGATTTGGCTTAAAAGCTTTGGTAGCTTTTAAGCGATGTTTTAGTGATCATAAAATATCTAAAACATAACGTAGTGCAGGTTTGAAATCTTGAAAATTGATAAACAAAATTTTGAAAATTTCCATGGAATGGATATTCAATATAATGAATTTACCTCCAGTAACAGAGGTTATTTTGAATATATGTACAGACACAAAACTGAGTTATAGGAACTGGCAGAAACAGCTAAAAAGAAAAAATAATAATTTTCTGAAATAATTTCTATAAGAAACTAGAACTTCTTTTCTCTAACACAGAAGCTGGGACAGCAGCCATAACCTATGCTAATGGTTCAAGCACACTATGCTTTTGTAATATAGGTCAGCTTTATCACTTTTGCAAACTAGTAGGTTAAGCTGTCTATAAAACAACAGGCTTAACAAGCTCAGATCTAATGCTATGTATCACCCTGCTTAGCAGCCATTACCGTCCCAGTGACAGGCTGAGCTTTAACTAGGTTAGTGTGGGCTTAGAGCAGAAATTAAAAACAGTATATTATGGATTATGGAGATAATGCTTCTCAAATTTCCACACATTCAGCAAAATTATTTGCCAGCATAAAGAAAGACCTGCCTTTTTTTTTTTTTTTTTTTTTTTTTGATAAACAGCCCTTGCAGCGGCTGGCAATTTGCTTTGGTGCTGTTGGTGCTCAAAACCAGTATAAAACACCAACAGCCCCCAAGCAAAAGAAAAAATGCATCTTTATTGCAGAAGAGTTTTCTTAGCAGGAATTACCTTTTATTTCCTCAGCTTGTCATGTAGTATCTATGGTGAAAAATATTAAAGGATTACACTGAGACATGCCATGGTTATCTGTCTGTATTTCTCTTAGAAGGGTATTTTGTAGTAGGTCTTCTAAATATTTTTTATTTATTAGCTATAGAAGGAATTTAGACCAAAAATAGAGAATAAGCAACAGTTTGCATATGGTCAATATGAAAAAATTTTATTGCCTGCTCTTGCGTAGAAGCTCCTTCCCTGATGAAGCCAAGCTGCAAGCTTTATACTTTCCCTTTCCCAGGGAAATTGTGAATTATCCATGGATGAAACAAAAGGGAATTATGCCCTACATCTATGCAGTTTCCTATGCAGATTACACTTTTCTTTTGCATCAGTACCACAATGAATAACCCTCACTTTCTAGCAAGTTACATGAGATTACCTCAGACTAAAGCAATAGCCAAACCTAGCCGAAGTTCTAATAACTGAATGTAACCTTGCTATTTGCATTCCAAAGTCTTAACATTTAGGTATGTTAGCAATAAATATCCTCTTGATAGATTTAGTTGATTGGGATGAAGGTACGATAATCTCTATTGCAAAAGGAAAAGGCCCAATAATATAATAAGAAATTGTATTTCAAAACATTATTAATAAAATAGAAAATAACAAAATATTCCAGCCCTACCCTTTCATGACCAGAACTCAATCCTGGCATGCAGGGTGGCCATCTGCATTAAAATCACTACAGTGATTTCACTGTTATTAATTTAATGAATGACCCTAACCTGACCTTTCAACATTTCTTTCTTTCCTGCATATTTGTAGCCTGTACTCCCAATGGAAGCTGATAGTGCAGTTAATAAAAGCAGTGCAACGTCCTGTTGGAGATTTGGCTGGTGATTTTTGTCAAGCTCCTCCCCGAGAAATGTCCAGAGAAAAGTATCGACATTTCAAAAATTCCACCACCAACGCTGCCACTAATTAATAACCTTATTATCCATCCCTAGAGAGGTCAAAGACTAATGAGCTGATCTGAATCACAGATGTATTGGCAACAGTGTAGGAAGTTTTCACCTTTGCTGTACTGAGTCTATGAATTGCCATTCAGATAGTTCATATTAAATGCAATAAAAATTTTATTTTATTTGCAGATATTTTTAATTCATATTAAATTAAAAATAGTCAAGCATTTAAAAGCTTTTCTTCATGTTAACTACTTGCTGTAGAGGAGCAAACAGCAATGAACAAGGCAGAGTCAACTCCTGAGAGCCTGTAAGTCACAGAATTGTAGAAGACAGGCAGACTAACACTGCACAAAAAATAAATAGCTTTGTTTACACCAACTTGTGATTTAGTCGGCATGGAAAACAGCAGTTGAGGCAAGAAAGCATGGGCAGCTGGATTATAAATGGGGAGGAGGATTAATGGCAAAACATATTTCTCCTCCCTTCAGTTCCTGCTTCAGCTCACGATCACATTTGCCCCGAAGCCTTGGGGCCAGGGACAATCCTAGAGTGAACGCCGGCCTCGAGGATGCTGAGCCCATCCGTTCTTGTCTGCATGTGCCCTGCAGGACACCCAAGTGATATAAGCTGCATGATTTTGCTCCCCTTTCAAAGACAGTCTAGCATCGCTCCTGGAGCCTATTTATACCACGTAGGGGGTATAAATAGTGCAAAACTACTGGGATTGTGAGGCACCGGCACTGGGACCCCACCAGGGGCCTCCACACTCACCCGTCCCCTCGGCATGGCTTTAGGAGGAGCAAGGAAAAACCGTTTTGGTCACTCTGCACCCAGACTGCTGACGTACTCACATTTACACCCACTGTGCAAAATATGGAGTCAGGTATAAAATCAAATTTCAGACAGATAGTTGTGTAGACTGCAATTCAGCTAAAATCTTTACTGACATAGTATCATAAGCGCCATTTGTGAAAAAGCAGTAATTACACGTTATTGCTTATACAAACAAGGAATTAAAGACTGGCGTTCCAAAATTGTTCAGTGCTAACCTAATTCTATTTCCACTGAGCTAATGGTGAATCTTTTGGTGGAATCAGAGATAGGCAAGCACTGGAGGCCTCAGACAATGTCCCTTTAATTTCACTTAAGTGTGAATATGCAGTTACATTGCTATTTGTATTTCTATAGAACCCTCTTTGAATAAGAACAAATAGAATAAGGACAAAAAAAAATGGCAAGATGAAAGTGAATAACTGTTTATAAATTACCCTCAAACCTTGCAGTGGAAGGTCAGATTTAATATAAATGCTCTCACAGTCACTATGCAAGATGGCCCCATCAATTATTTCTTGAGTACAGCGGAAAAACAAACATATGAGAAAGGGGAGGAAGTAAGCAGGAGTATGCAGGAAAGGCAAGTCTAATACCCTCATTTGGCCAGCTCAAAGTACAAAGTCTTCTACAACTTTATCAACTAAAGAATTTATCTGAGAGGTATAAAGGTATAAAATTCACAGATTTTGTAGGGAGAAAATGTAGTTGCAATATGTTAAACAATAAAACAACTCGATTATGCGTGACACTGTTACCTGCAGTTTCCCAGTTTGTATAGAAAGGAAATAATCCTCAGAGCAGAATTTATTTTGAGAAAATGAGCTGTAGTAGAAACACAGCAAAAGTCTCACACTCTAGCTATATTTTGTCTCTCACATCTTACTTTCCAAAGTTTCAGGACAAATGTTTAGAGAAATTTAAAGAAAAAAAAAAGAATAGAATAACATATCAAATACAGTATAGCTAATAATTCATGTTATAATATTATTTTGTTGGCATTTAATATAAAAGCATCAAACAATGGGTTACACCTTTAAAACAATTACTAGAAAAACACACCTGCAAAAAGAATATACTCTGTTTTCTCTAGTACTAAACTAGCTAAATTAAGCAGAAGTTAAAACTGCTATCTGAGTTTGATAGGTTTCTTGCATATGGAAAGGATCAATAATATGATTAAAAACTAAGAGGAATCAATATATATGCTTTCAAATCCTGATGCGCTCATACATTATGTTTCTGACAGCATGATATACTATAAAATGTTATCTTGTTCTTGTATGATTTGAAGCATACAGCTGTAACACTCACAGAAATTCCTCAGCCAGCAAGACCACAAAATTCTCACTTCTTGTTAAAGCCTACACTTGCAGAACTGACTAGCGAGCTCCAGCTACAAGGAGCTCCAGCTCCAGCTGGAGCTTATATCCAGCTCCAGATATAAGGTCACAGTGCAAGCAGATCATTTTGTAGCGGTTATTTTCTCGAGGCCCTGGCCGACGCAGGACCCCTACTCACTGCTCATACGTACATGAAATTCACACAGCCTGTGCCCGCAGGTGGAGCGATCCAGACAAAACTGAGGTTGGTGGTAGGGAGATGGCTCACGTGGGACGCGACCACACTGCACATAAACTGATTTCCAAACTGGTGGTCTGACATAATTCCTATGAGAAAGACACAGGGAAGATAAACAGAAACACGTGTTAATGGCTCACTACAAGCTTCTAACAGACAGAGTAAGACATCTTCCATGTACTCAATCATGGCAACACAGAATGAAAAAAAGAAAGAGTATATCATCATGTAATTAGAATTAATGCCAGTGAAAACAGTGGAGCTGGCCTTTGCTTGAGCCATGGGTGATTCTACTCAACGAGTTTACTATCATTATTCTTCATGAAGTAAAAACCAAAGGAATTATTTGCATTTTTAAAGGAGGAAGCTGGAATGAAGCTGCTGTATAACCATGTTATTCTATTACCTGGTTTACACACATTGCAGATGTAAAAGAAAGTTAAACCTGAAGAAAAAACACTACACTTTAATCAGCAAAAATGAAGCTTATAGGGAAAGATATTAGACAGACAGATCTACTTGGGAAAAAAAAAAAAGCAGGCGAGCTTTGGATTCATGAACTCGTCTTCGGATCTGAAATAAAAGCAGCAATCAGTTTTACCTGTATATATTCCTTTAATTAAATAATTCCTTTAATACCTGGATAAATGTGGATGTGTCTTCTTTTAATCACTCTCTCTGGACTACATAGTAGTTCATCATTAGATAAAAGAACTACAGCTTTTAAAGAAAGCAACAGTATCAGATGGCAACCTTTTCCCCCTTGGAGCCCCTTTGCAGTTACCTACAAATTAGTGCAAACGTGGTTGTTTAATACCTTTAGGCTTGAATCTTGAGTTAATTATTACGCCTTTAATCCTAGTACATTAAGCAATAAATATTGAAACTATTTTTGAATGTGCCTATTGGAAGGAAATGCCATGTACCCAATTATTGCAAACAGTGAACCCTTCTGTCTGAAAACAGTTAGTCTAAAGACATTGCTAATGGGATCAGATAGAAGAGCATATGGTAGCAAGTACCTACATACTCAAAAAGGTCCCTGGTAGTAGTCATGTGATTGTATTTCAGAAAGTTTATGTTGGCTGGTGTTTCTTGTATTTATTTATTTGAATCCAAACAAAAATATATAACTAAAACTTATCTCCACCCCTCAGAATCCTCAACAACTGTTTTTAGTGGCAATCCTTCTGAAATGCAAGCCCAACAATTCTTCTTAAACCCTCACTGATTCCAAGGTGGAAAGAGTTCACAAGCAAGAGATTTTCAGCACAGAGGCCGCCGAATCCTTCCTAGCACAACCCCGCTGCTCCACCTGGTGCCTCTCCAGGGACTGCAGGGGCAGCAGTGCGGCTCAGAGAGGGGGCTGCCTTGCAAGCAAATCATTTGGCATTTTATAGATCAAAATAGATTAACATCCGAAATTCCACTCATGTTCCAGTGAGAATCACAGAACATAGCTCAGAGTTAGATACATTATTTACACCAAGGGTTATTAAAATCTAAACCAACTTAATTTTTTTTTTGAGAAGTAGTGACCCCTGTTCCAGCAGTGACAGGAGGAAGTGGATGATGGCAATGATGCCTGTTTATTTTACAAATGATCATAACCTTCTGACTCAGGATTTTCAATTAGTTCACCACTGAAGCATTCACATGAGGCCTGCCAACTTTCACACAGGTGATCCTAAAGCCTGTTGGTTTGGGATGGCCATGGAGAAGAGGCCAAGGCTCCTCTGGAGCACAGCAGTAGGGGAACTGAAGAATATGGTATTTTACTAACTCATCCCTGTTTATTGCAAACAATAGACGCACATGAGGTTCGGTTATCTCTTATCTGCCTTATTACCATTGAAGATCTCTTCCTTGGCCTGGTGGGAGGGATGGCATTAACACTCCCACAGCAAACTGCTGGTCCTGAGGCCTGTTCTCATCCATCGCTGCTGTTGACCCTGCTGTCTCATGCAGAACATGTGTCTAAAATTATGCCCATAGAGCGTCAGCTGCTCACAGGCTCAGTGGTAAATAGACAACTACTTTGCTTTTGTTGAGGGTGAAAGATGGTAACGCTGCTTCTTTCCCAAAGATGTCCTTCTCTCTCAGAAGTCTGTGCGGAGTTGATTACTTCAGCAATGTGGGACTGAGTCTTTGGAACTGATAGAGCACACACGTATCATCATCCTGGGCTGCATAATGGGAAATGGAGCCAGCTACGGACTTTAGTAGACTCATTAAGTGACAGGGGCTGGCAGGGGACAGGCAAGAATGGCCCTTCAGTTTGAAGAAATCTGACTTTCTCCAGAGATACCCATCTGCAGAGCTGGGCAAAGGCTACCCCAACCAAATCCCGCAGCCAGGGACAGGCACACGAGCTCAGGCAATGTGATCACTTCCCTCTTGGCAGCAACTTGTGAGTTAATGAGTTCCCTAGGTTTCAGACAGCAGGCTGCAAAAATGTGTCTAATACATCAAAGACATATAACATCTGTGGAGAATTTCTTTTTTTCTTTTGATTTACAGTTTAAAAAAGAACAACTTTGCAGTGACTAGAATAAATTCTGAACAATGAAAAACAACTCATTCAATTTTTCACAGAAGTAGTCAATGAATTGCACAGAGAATACTAGGAATTCTTGTTTTATCCATTCATTATCAGTATTACACTAAAAACAATCAGTCCTCGTCTGCAGGACCTTTACTGGATACATCGGCACTATCTTGGAGTTCACTGTCTGTTTTAATACTTAAAATCAAACTTTTGTGTTTAAAAAGGGAATACGAACATCATACAGATGACAAAAAATGGACAAATGCAATTGCAACTAAGAACTACTGAAAATAAAACATAAAATGTTATCTCAATTTCTTGTTTCGAGTCTTTTTATAGTCCCCTGCTACAGTAAGGACCAGTTTCCTTCTTTTCCATTCCCTTCTGCTACGAGACAGGCTGCTTCCCAGACAGAACATTTGAACCATAAAGAAAATAAAAATAGAAATAAAAATAAGAAACACTAAGGCAAATATAAACAAGCATCTGATGCAAAAAATAAACCGAATACAAGACAACCCTGCTTGCATACAGAAAAAAAAATGTGTCTTGTAGGCAAGTCAGACAATGTCTGCTACAGAGTATGCCTGATTTTCAGGTGGGTGGCTCAGGTTAATATGGGCAGCTCTTGCCATGTCCTGCTGCCCAGTGCAATTACATATATTCAAGTTATTGTTTAAAAAGGCAATAATTTTAAGGTAATATTTTAAGATCTGCACATCCATTTTTGCAAATAAGCAAGTGTTTCCTGGGCATTTATTTAATGTATAAATGTTCAAAGGCTTCTGAAGGTTGGTATCCACAGCTCTAAAATGTGCTACTTGCAAAGAAATCATTAGCATCCCTCTGAACTTGTTTTTTACAATGTGCACTCATCATACTGAGGTGTTTCAGACACTACACTTTCTAGCTTCTCCATCCCCTAAATTTCTGTGCCTTTAGGAGTCCCAGTATAATCATTCAAGCCCCAGACATGCTTTGTACCTGGAAACAGCTCTGCAGGGAGCAGAACTAGACATGCTCAGCCCCCCTCAAGACTTTGCCCAGAAGCTGTTTTTATTGTGGAAAGTTCCATAACTTTAAAAAATGTGCTGAGTCCTAGTCAATGCATTATTTATTGTCACTGAATCAAAGAACTGCTGTCAAAAATTAGATTAAATACAGGAACTCCAGGAATGGTCTAATGATACAGATACTGCAGAAAGACTCACATCCGTTTCTGCTTTCTAGCTCTGGGAAGATAGGTAGTAGTCATGAGTTACACATACTAATGCTGCTTCTTTAGAAAAGAAGATGCTAAACAAGAACCAGAGAAAAGCACCTCATCTGCATGTCCAGGTCCTGGGCAAATCCCTCCTCAATGAAAAATCTTGACAGCTGGATGACCTACCATTTCTTATTTATTATATACACAGAATATGATAGCAAAGAAAGGGTTAAATCTAGCTGCAAAATGAATGAATGCATTTCCTGTTTGCTGCCTCCTAAGTGATCTTCTGATATATGTTTCCATTTTCAAGGTTATGAGCGACAACAAAATGTTAAACATGAAATCCTGATGAAATACCAGGGAAATAAAGCTGCAAAGGCCAAATCATTCCTAATTAGTAAATAATAAATTTAAGCCAGAAATAGACATCTTCATATTAGATTTTATTTCTTGTGAAAATGAAGTGTCTGGTGCTCAGAGAAGCCTGTTCCCTCAGGAAGAGGAGCCAGGGACCTCCACAACGCGCCCAGGCTCCAGCTTCTCCACAGGGGGATCCACAGCCCATGGATGGGTGAGCAGCGCCGAGCACAACCCAGCTCCATCAGAACCTTGTTCTCCAAGCAGCATCCCAGACCTCTCGGGGAACGGGTCCCGAGGCAGGATAACCATGTTTTTTATAATTTCTAAAAATATTTTAATATAATTTCAGAGCACTCACTAGGGCAGAGATCTTATACCCACAGCCCATTCTTCCCAGACTTCTCTACAAGGCTGAGGGCTAATCTTCAAGACAGGTGCTCCACTCTCCTTAAGGTTAAGACTGCACTATGCAGATGCAGTAGACGTGGGACAAGTCAAGCATCTAAGGACAAGGAGCCACTCTTTTGAGGAAAGCCCTCAGAAGGAAGGTCTAGGAGGAGTCCCTAGCATTGCTGAAGAATCAAAGTCCTTCTGGAGGTTCTCCTCATTTCAGGTTCAATTGAGGCTGTTTCAGAGACAGGCAGGTCCCAACCAGAATTCACAAAAATTCAAGTGTAGTTCCTGGGGAAAACTATAGCCTCAAATCTATTCACTGAATGCATCTAGGTACTAGTGCATTTTAGAGCTGCTGGAGCAGCAGCCTGCAGAACCCATTTGCACTGCAAGGCACTTGCCTTTGTGCTCTGTCTGTTTGGCTCTTCAAAGAACCTTTCTGATCCTCACCTCTAAACACATGTTAAAAAAATAAATATGTGTTTTCTCTGAATGCTACAGTGAGTGAATAATTGTTTCTTTTTGGTTGCTGGAAAAATATTGCAGAAACATCCTTAAATTATCAGCCCCTTTCAGGGCTCTGAAATGCAAATCTAAAAAATTCAGAGAAGTAGTGATAGGAAAGAAACAGTTTCTTCCTGATTTTTCTGAATATAGCATGTGTTTAAGTATGTGATAAAAATGCCAGTAACCTGCATTATTTCTTTACTAGGAGTAAATAAATAGCTGGAACTAGCTACTATCCCATTTTTGTTTCTAAAATGTGAATACAAATATACAATTATAAGCTTATTTTTCAATCTGTACTCAAGCAAGTAGCCAGTTAGAACAAACTGAATTATGCATGCTAGTCCCTTTGAAAAGAAGAAAGGTGCAGAATCTCACCCTAAGTGAATTGCACTCACCTAGCTAAAATATGCTCTTGCTGATTGATTTTTCTGGATGATTACATTCTGCTTCACAGGAAAAACACACATGCAGTTTGACAGAATACAACAGACTGCTAAAGCACTTGCTGGCCCTTGTGATCAATTAAAGGTCAGAATGGCTTGATAAATTATTAAATATTATGAAGCAAGAAAAGACCAGCAATACTGTCATATACGGTTTTCCACACAGAAATATTACCTGTATCTTTCTTGAAGTCATGTGTTTATTTTACTCTTGCTACTCTTTCTTTGTTATTAAATAACAGATCTTTCCAGTATATGCAATGTTGGGTAAAATACCATCCCAGGCTAATAAGAACAGCAGAAAAAGAATGAATAAGCATAAAACAACTTAGTACAGTATGTCACTAGGATTTTTAACTTCTTTTGTAGTTACGAATCATCTCGAGCTTGAGCTCAGCAATTTGGTCCCTAGGGGTTCTAGCTGTGCTCAAGGGACTCAAGAGCTGGGACAAGAAGTATTTGTTTTACAACTTTTAGCTCTAGATATAAAATTTGAATGTGTTTTCTTCAGAGTTATGGAAACAACAATTTACTGCAGCTTCCTGTGTGAATGACATCTGCCACTTGGGATCCAGATAGGAAGCAGATTGGGTTGGGATGCTTAGGTGCCAGCAAGAGTAGAATTTCAGTTCCACAGTTTTGGATTTCTTACTGAAGCAAGTACTCTACTAGAAATGCAGATTTCCAAGGATGAACCCTTAATGTGCAGACGTATAAAATTTATTCTGAAATGGAGAACACTTTTTTGCTTAAGCTCTCCTTTAATGTTCCACTTTTAAGGGATTGTTCATCAAAACTTTTGTGCAGCCCTTTGTTGGAAGCCACTTAGGGGCATAATTTCATCATGGGGATTTATGAGTGCTGGTCTCATTAAGCCAAAGGGGAGTCACGCAGATGGAAATTCTGGCACACGGGGAGGGGGATCTCTGCTTTCATTTGCATAATTCCCTGGGATGCTGAATGAGCCCCTTGTGCAGCGGGCAGGTCCGTGAGATCCGTGCGGTGAGGGGGCTGTGAGAGCCCAAGCTCCAGCGTGCCAGTGCTCGGAGGGTGCTCCTTGTCACCGAGGATGAGGGGACAATTTACAGCCAGAGTCTTAAGTGCTCCAGGGAGAACAACATGGTACTAAGGGCTCGAAGGCAGGGAGATTTAGTAACAGTAAACCGGGACCAGAGGTAATGCAAATAGAAGATGCTAATGACCTACTGCACTGCTGAAATGTAGGAGAAGAAAGCCCTTTTCAAAGGCTGGAGCCAAAACCAAAATGTATTTTAAATGCTCCCTAACAGCCCTAGCACATGTTTTACTATAGCATCTTTTATACTTTTCTTGATAGCAATCTGTAAGGCTGATAACTTCATTCTATATTAGCTTTTTAGCTAAAAGCTAAATTCTTCTATATTAGCTATTTAGCTAATTCTATATTAGCTGTTTAGCTAATTCTTCTATATTAGCTTTCAGAAAAGCTCCTGGTTCACATTTACACCCATATGGGCAGCTCCAGCACAACTTCCTGAAATACACTGCATTATTCTGAGTCTTTTTGTTTTGCAAACTTTAGAGTATCTCCCAAGGAGTCCATCAGCAGACATGCCACTTGACAGGTTTTGTATCAGGGACAAGCATGACAAAGCACCACTGTGTTGTGGTGTCAGACATCAGCTGCCACCAGCTCCGGTGTCAGGGCAAGCAGTGACCACAGCCCTCTACTTGCAGTAGGGACAATCCACACAGGAAGCATTTGACCCTGTGCAATTGCCCTGAATTTACTCTGGGAGACGTGAAACTTGAAGCCAGCAGATTTTCCTGAGAAAACAGTACTGACCGTTTGATCAGGGCTGTGCAAGAGCCAAACCTTTCTGCTTAATGGCACAGGTAGCAGCAAATAAAACACTGCTGCGCAACAGATAGAAAACAAATCCATGTCTCAATAAAAGTGTTACCCCAAACTTACAACACAGACACATCCTGTTTGGATTTTTAATGTATCCTTTCCAAGGAAATAGGTTCCAAAGCAGTAATAATTAAACCGTCTCAGCCACAGCTTCTAGCTGTGCCGTGCTGAGCACTTTGCATACTAACAATACCAGCTCTCTGGCTGTACTGTCTAGGGTGACACATCCTAATACTCTGTTTGCTTCTTATATAGTCTGTGACTAATTGGGGTAATGGCTTCAAGGTTTTACTTACAAAATCCTAAGTCTCTTTTTAATTTATTTTAAATGAACTTAGTAGTTTCTGGCAGCAGTTTCCCTTGTAACATGTTTCCTCTATTTTGATCCTTTGCCCACAGACATATTTTGCATTTGCCTATTGGCATAAGCCAATACTGGCTTAGTCACTTAAGGAAGAGCTTGCTACAGGAATCTCCTTCACCTGCACTGTCTCTAATAGTGTTTTATATCTCTCTTATTGACACAATCAGTGAACTTTGATGTTTCAAAATTAATAGTTTCCTCCAAAACAAATTATGTCCTGTCAGACCAATCAATAAGGATATCAAAATAATGGAACCAGAGGGAATGCCATGGAATTTTTTTCCCAACTGGAGCATTTATCATTTACAGACATTTACTACTTCCTGTTCTGGAGAGTTTCTGTTAGCATGTTATCCTACCCTGTTCCACAATTCCTTATCTCAAACAGTCCAAAAGTCCACTCGAGAGGACATAGATTGTGCAACATCCCCTGTGTGTGCTCCACCAGCCACGGCTACAGTACCTTCAAAAAGAATCCAAAACTCCTGACATAAACTTTCTTCACTTAAACCAGCAACAGCTGTTTCTAATTAAAGGTGTTCCTTGTCTCCAACTGTGTCTTACAGCACACACTACAAAAAGTTGAAAAATTGTGATTAGCAGATATGCTTAATTAAACCAGTGTTGCTGGCTGACAAGATGTAGTTTGGGACACATCCTGCAGCTTAGTCGTATTTATTCACAGATTGTCTTATCTAGATTATAGGAGCAGGGGGGTTGGACTAGATGGTCTCTAGAGGTCCCTTCCAACCTTAAGCATTCTGTGATTCTGCGATTATAGATTATCGTCCTAGAGATGCCCTCGTCTTCCCCTATCCCATCTCATCTGGTGGGACACAAAAGTGACCTGCAGTATGGCCATTCCCAGGGACCTCCAGTATGGCCATTCCCAGAGCCTCTGGGAGATCTGAAGGCAGCAGTGTCTCATAACCTCAGCTTGAGTAAGAGTTAATAACATTTCTACTCAGGAAAGGAGCTACATAATATGATGGGGAAAACCCAATTATGGCAGCTACAGAATATGGTTTTGTTTACTTTCATACATTTAAACATGGCCAATCATGACAACATGCTCAATGTGTAAATTCTAGTTACAGTTTCCATAACACTATGTTCAGAAGCCCAGAATCTTGCATGGTGTGGGCTGAGGCGACAAATGCCTTTCAGTCAGTAGTCCGGTGCAGTGATGCTGGGACACTGGTTTCTCTTTGTGAGAGCTGAGGAAATAGTAACAACTTCCTCAGGATTTATAAATACAAAAAAATGAACTGCCAGTAGCTCCGCTTGGTGGGCACCATGCTCAGAAGACATGCACAACATTGTCACCCTGTGTAAATGGATAAAGCTAATTAAAAAAATAGTGGCGAGGAGAGAAATGGGAGAGGAAATAAGTTTTTGTGGGTTGAGTGGAGGGATTGCAACTGAAATTGCCAGTCCACGAGTTCTTTTTTTTTGAAAATTGCTAAGATTCAGCATCACTGAATAATAAAAAACAATATCACCAGCCAGTTCACACTGACCAGTGGAAGAGAGCGTAATTCTTCACACTGCATATACGTTCTATAAATATTCTGATGCATTATATCCAAACCTTAATTTTGCCTCATCTTTAACCACAGATCTATTGCATTCACTGTGTTTAAAAGTGCAATAAAGGATCAGTTCTTTTCTGTATGCTTCAGTTTGCTGAAAATAAAATAAAATAAACAAAATAAAATAAAATAAAATAAAATAAAACAAAACAAAACAAAACAAAATACCCAGCCACCCTCAAGCCTGCAACTTTGCAAAGAGGATTGCAATGGACTTGCTGGAGTGCGTGGTCACCAGTAATGTGCTCTGGCATTCCGGGACCTTGGTAGAGCTCACATGCTTGCATGTCTTCAGACTGCAAGAGGGCTGTCCTCTGCAAGATAGTGATATTCCAGCATGGAAAGTCTGCTCTGCTGCCTCTCTGCGTGCAAAACGCTTGAAAGCAGCAGAAAGAAAGTGGCCTTTCATGCCTTAGTTAGGCTGAGGAAGGGAGAGCTGGAGTGCGTCGCAGTGCACCTCCAGCGTAGGTGGAGTTGAATTCTGAAGTTTAAGAATCAAAGTGTTTTCCTATTACATATCGCTCACACTTTCTGTCATCACCAAAGCAGAACCACCAGCTACAATTTGCCGACATCTGTGGTATATTTACAAGTGAAAAAAAAAATTACCCGTATCTAAGATCACCCAAACAGTTCTTTTAACTCTTTGTGCTTCTTTCTTTTTTTTCTATGAAGACTGCAAGGCACAACAGAAAACTGGAAGGCAATCCCTACAGATCCTGACAATAGTAGCCCTTCCTCTGCAAAATGCCAATAGTCTGCTTGGCCTCCTGGTGTATTTTAAAGCAGGAATGATCCCACTCTAGCTTTATGCCGTATCCCTCACTAATCAAGGAGGCACTATAGTGTTGAGTGTTTTTAATTAAGTAGGTGCCTAAAGCGGAGTGGTATGTCCATCAGTTTGAATGTCTGTCTGCCAAAAGCAGCACGTTACCCATTAAGAAAAAAACTCCTCCATATGCAATTAGCAGGCTAACGAGAATAGCAGCAAAACTTTTAGGAAACAAATCTAAACACAAGGGTCACCCACCAAAGAGGGCAGGAATAATCACAGCCAGCCAGCACAGAGGGAGAGCAAATGAGCACTCATTCACTTCCATAGGACTATTTTTAACTCTAGTGAGAAAAAAATCACATCTCTATTGGGTGCAATGCCCGTCTGCCATATGGTATGTATTACGACATACTTACTACAGACAGAAGATTGTAACACTGAACTTTTTATTTCTCTCTGACAACTCGCACTCCCTGTTAGGAGTAGCAAGAAAGCAGAGGAGTAATTCTGCATATTACCTGAAACTTGCTTCTTCTAGACAGAATATTATCAATCCAAAGCCCATCCAGCACAGCACTGTGGCATGGAGTGACACTGGTTATTCCAACAGCTCCCTTGACCAACAAAAAAGCCTATCTTTTGCTCAGATTTCCCTTCCTTCAGTCCCAGCTTGCTTTGAGACCACAGGCGAGCTATGGCTCGCTGCCCATCAGGAAGCGGAGGTACCAGTGCAGCCATTACATATTCCTGAGCATAATGCAAGCCAAGATATATATTAAGAAACTTTAAACCAGCAAACTGTGTGGTTTTAAGTCTGATCAACATGCCCGTGGCCACAGCTAGTCCCACCGTGCATGTGAACAGTAGGTCTGCTGCACGCATCCCAACATAGAAGGTACTTGGTGTTCTCCAAACCAACTCATGGCTTTGCTGGAAAGCAGAAAGCTTTAGCCAATGCTGTGTCAACAAGAGGCCTAAATACAAATGCCATCTCCTCTAGGAGGTTGGAGTGGCATTTTGAGATGCATGACAGAAGCAGGGAAAGCTCTGGAGCTCAAAATTATTTCTGGGGACATCCCAAGGCTCTGGTGGAAGCTGAGCAGCCTAAAGGCTTCTGCTTCTGTGAGTCTTCAAAGCCAACAATTGAGCTCAAACTTAAAGCTTATTTTAAGTCCATGAATGAACACTAGGCTGAAATCCTGCCTCCTCAGACAACCCCTGCTTTGACTTCAGGAAGATAAACACTGTAAGATTTTATTGCAGTTTTAAAAAGGGTTTAAGAATACAATAAGTCAAAGTAACAAACACACAAGGGACTTATACTAGGGAGCGGCAGTTCCATTAGCATATAAAGTGAACGCTAAAAATATGAAGATCAAACATGTTTGTGCTTTTTGACCTGATAATCTACCCTTACCAAGAAAAATATTCTGTGAAGCTGCAGTCCCATGGTGAAGGTCCAGCCTTTATTGTTCTTTTGCACCGTAACAAAATCAATAGGAAAGGATGTAATAAAAGGAAAAAAATGGCTCTAAATCTCTAGGTCTTTTGTTCACCTTTTTCTTTTGTTGTTGTTCAAGGCAGATTAGCAGTTCAGAAAATAAGGAGGCTTTTTAATTTAAATTAATCTCAGCCCTGCCATGTATGCTAATTAAGATGTTTTCTCACTAGGACTTGCAAATACTTTGTAGTTGTAATGTTTTCTCATACTGTAATATCACCTTTCACAAGTATTAGCCCATCTTCACACATACATGTTCTCTATTGTAATACACAGATTTTTGTGTGGTGAACAGTGGCTGCAAAAGCGACAATGCATTTATGAATGGAATTTATTCTTCTCGATCATGTTCACCAATGATGCCAAAACTAAAATCACATAATCAAGGAGCTATTCGGGGTAAATAATATACTTGCTAAATCTAAAAAGAGTAGTGAATTAACAACTGATGTGCAAACATGGGCAAAACATGCAGTATGTTTTTGACTGGAAAAAAATTGGGAACACTTAAAACCTGCTAAAACTTACTAATAAAAGTATTGTTGTTCTCCTTTGGAATGGTGGCTGACTATCACTGAAGAAGGAGATTGTCTCGTACAAACTGTGCAGCCCGGGTAGATTTAGTCCCAATGTCATACGAAAGAACCCCAATCTAGACAGGACTGTTCTGGAGTGAGGCTGCATGGTGTCCTCCTGTGAAAGCTGCTCAGTCTCTGCAGGTGGACAATGACTCAGAAGACCAAGGGATGTCCCACACATCCCTTTCCCAAAGCGCTGGCCATCCAGGAGAGAGAATGCAGGGACCCACCTCAGAGTACGTAGGACTGACCAGCTTGGATTTTGACCAGTGAGATGCTCCAAACCCCTACATGGGCTGACAAGTGGGTCAGACCTCCCTCAGTTCTCCAATGAACACCTAACATGTGCTTAAAGGTACTTCACAGCTCTGTTTCAGTATAAAGTACTTCAAAACAGTCACGGAGACATGGAGCAGGGAGTGAGAATGGCTTTCAGCACTGCAGGTGGGACAAAGCAATTCGCTTGCTTCACTGATCAATTTTTAACCGCTAATTCCTAGTAGAGCAATCTGCTCAAGAAAAAACATGCTATATCTTTCCCCAATGCTTAAGGTATTCTTCTGATCAGTGAAAGAGCTAAGTTTGAATATCCTCAAATGGAGGAACAGATTGAACTTAAACCCCCATAGTCCCCATGCCCCATTTAACCACTGAGACCTTATCTAGGAAGGGGATAGAGTTTAGTGAGACAGTGAGTCTAGCAAGGAATGAAGCTGCCCTTCTTTCAGCTGGAAAAAAGATAACTCTTCTTGGGTTGAATGAAACTTATGAAGTTTCTATTTTTCTATTATTTCTATTACTCTATTGTTTCTATTTTTCATATAAACATTTTGAAATACCACCAACACACAACCAGAAGGGCAGGCTGCACCGCCAATATGCCAAAGGCATCTGCATACACATGTATACAGGGTATTTTTAGACATACATGCTGGTCATTATCACTTACACAGCACTATGCAATGCGATACAGAGAACAGACAGGTCTTTGCAAATCACATCTAAGATCAAAATGTATTTTGGGAGTCATAGAGAAAGAATAATTGCATACAAAAGCAGGCGATATATTTTCTAACATTTGAATGTATCTCTTCTCCTTGATCTCTCTTAAATCTCTCTTATTTTATCAATTTGACTTACTTTTTGAGGCATGAAAATGTCTGAGTTATTGAAAGGCTGTTTAGAGAAGAACATCAGGACAGCAAAAAATGGGGAACTGAAGAGGCATCACAAAAGTGCTGAGAAGCAGAGATGGGTAGGAGCTCCGTGTGGATACTTCAAAATTCTGAAGATAACTGATTATCAAGGAAGGACTGGCACTTTTTACAATTAAATGTCATCTGACTAAGTTTCAGAAAAAGACGAATGAGCTACTGTCGTTAATTAACAAAATTGTTCTTCAGTAGACTAGCTGACCAGCAAAACCATGGCTTGCCACACAGGGAGCCACTGTTCCACAGTCTTGTGGCAGAAACTGCAGTGAGCCACCATCACTAAGGTCAACCACAGCGTTAATAACAAAAAAAAAAAAAAAAAAAAAAAAAAAAAAAAAGAATGATGGAAATGGACAACTTTTCCTACTTTCCCAAAAAACCTCTGGGAATTCCCAATATTGACACTAAACTGAAGGCAGAGGCACAAACATTAATGCATTTTGTCCAAGCTATTCATACTAACTACCTAAAACCTAGCATTTGTGTTCTTGGACTAAATTTTCACAGGAAAAAGGAGAAATGCTTTTTGACTCACACAGCTTCATCTCTGTTAATTCCTCTGTTCTCATCTTTCTATTTCTCCTTTTTCTTTGTTTCAGCAAACCTCCACCCCTCACCATCTTTCCATATTCCTTTCTTCCAGAGTCACTGACTTTATTATTTTCTGTACACCTGGAATATCCCTATCCTGATTTTTTCCATCCCTTTAACCCATCTCTCAAATTAAAATCTTTACTAGAGAACTTGAAAACAGAGTTGTCCTCTCCTTCCTTCTTGAGAACTGGATCGAAGTAAATATCAAAGAAGCAGACTACTAATTCCAAATTGAATAACCAGGGCTTGTGAAAGCCAGTGTGTGCTGACTGGTGACTTCTCTTTATGTTGTACAGACATTTGGGACGTTTGGCCAAGAGTGAAATCTGCAGACTTCCACTTTGGTTCATGACAACTGCTGATTCCACTTATTTCATACAATCACATCATTTGAAGGGCCTTGATATTTTCAATCTAACCTAAATGTAACTGAAGTATGTTGAAATTAAACTTCAATTTCTTTTTTTAAATGGGGTCTCCAAGGGATACAATATTTGATTAACAGGCATTTTTCTGCATGTATATATGTATATATTCACTGAGTTCTTGTTAAATTGCCTAAATTTAATATGATAACTACTCCTCCCCTTGTTAATTAGCAGAGCAGGAAAACTGCAGAATCTGTTTTCACTGAGATTGTGATTTCTATCTCAGTGCATCTATGCGTCTCAGTTTCTATCTATGCGACTAGCTTATTCCAAAACTTTTGATTTTAGTTGTCAAATCCCTTTCAAATAGGTTCTGAAAATCACTTTTAGACTTCTCTGAGACACTTTATTTAAAAGCACTTTAATCCTATTTTGAGAAATTGCCTAATATCATATCAAACCAAGCTTTTATGGCATTACACGCTTGAATGACTTAAATCAGTTTGACTCATGGATCATCACTAAATAATACTGATAGTACCACTTTTAGTCATCAATTTCATCAGCAACTTGAAAGCAAATTGGAAATCACGAACAGCAACATTTTCCGGATGATACAAACACTGGCCAAGTGGTACCAAAACCTGAGGTCAGGGTAGTCATATGGAATATAATCTAGTAATCAGAGTATGAATCCTTGATAAACAGAGTCTATCTTAAAAACAATGCAAAACAAAACAAAGCAAAACCCTACAAATCTTTAGGAACGAGGAATTGAAAGATATAAGTATTTTGTTTTTCTCTTCTGCTTCATATATTTTGAAGAAAGCTGAAAATTGCTACGGACAGGAGAAAAGCTAACATATCTTCTACCTTTCACTTAACCATGAAAAATATCCTAAAAAACTTAAGGTGCTTGTAGTTTATAATTCTCAAAATTTAGAAGTGATTTGATTTTAGGAGAAAGAAAGCATCACCTGATAGAGAACCTTCAGATAAGGCCTGGCAAGAATAATCCCCCAGAAGCTGAACCATTCACATAAAAAGTATAAATTATGCTACCTTTTTAAACAGACAGTATAACTTACCATTGGAAAAAAAAGTGTATAAAGAGGATTCATTGCCCCTTGTAGAAAGTATATGTTTAGGGCTTTAGATACTAACAACGATAGTTTCAGTTATAAGCTGGAAATGACAGAGGAGGAGCCCAACACACATCAGTCAATCATAGCATGACAAAGAGCTACCAATGTGAAAAAAAAAGAAAAAAAGATGAACACTGTCTTAGAATTTATCATCTGAATTATTTCTAGAAATGATGGGAGGAGTAGTAAGGGTACAGTACTGGTAAAGTATTGCTAAGACATCACTTCAATTATGGTGCGTAATTACAAACGTTTGTGTTCAAAAAAGATTAACTTAGGCTGGAGCAGCTGCAGGAAAGGACTACTAGGATGATGAGAAGAATGTAAAGTATGTCATAAAAGAAGGCAGAAGCAGCTAGTCTTGTTTAGAAAGTGGATGACTGCTATTTCTATATATCTGGACTGTATAGCGCTGTTTAAACTAAAGGGAAATCGTGGTATAAGAACAAGGGATATAAACTAGATATGAATAAATTTACTGTAAATTAAATCCTTGGAGGACCAGAGCCAAATCAAAAGGTCCCCTCCTGTGGGTGCGTGCCCAAAGCCACAGGGTCAGGCATCGATGCTCCCCCATGGTCTCAGCTACCTGGCACTGCCAACTTGTCCTGACACTCTTCCCAAAACTCCCCTAGTCTGCAATAGCTCACAAGGGATTGAGGAAACATAGATCAGATGGGACCAGTCACCCTAAAACTGCCCGGCCTGCTGAAACGCAGATTAAACTCCAATTGTGATCAAGTCCTTAAGTCTCTATCTTACTAACTTCTCTCCAATCTAAGAGAAAAGGGTAACTCAGAGCCAGTTCGGTTTTCAAGTTCTCTATTAATGTCTGAAATCTACATTTAGAAGCTTGAATTAATTACTGATTTATTTGTTTCATAGTAAAACTTAGCTTGCAGAAAGCTCTGAACAGAAAATATCAGGGTTAGATCATATACAAATACACAGGTTGCCAAAAATAAGAATTATCTGGAAATCAAAAGAATATTTATTATTTTTTCTTGTATTACAGGGGTATATGAACCATTGCTTCAGCCACAAAAAAGACAAGCTATCTTTTATTAGTAATATTTCAACCGAGTGTTTTCTGACTTGATTAAATAGATATTGCTACAGGTACCTTTCCTATTGCACAGAAAATGGTAGTGCTTTACTTCAGTAGTAATACTGTTGCAGTAGGTATGTACATTTTTTTTCCTCAAATCTTAATTTATTTTTAAAAAGGTCATTTCATTATATTGGCTTCCTGAAATGTTCCAGATTTATTTTTGTCCCTATGGCACAAAAAATACAAAATCTCCTTATGAAGACCTTCAGCCATTTTCCCATAATTAGAAAACCCTCTAAACTACTTACAACTTTTTCGGCCATCCACTGTTGCTTTCCTGAATGTTATGGCTCTTCTAATTAGAAGAATGGTTTCTCATTTTGTTATTCTGAAAACTATAACAGACTTATAAATTAAAACCAAAAATCCCTCAAGAAACAAACTGTCAATAAAATGGACTAGGATTTAATGTTAAAATGCAAGTTTCTGTTTAGAGTTATTATTACATATTTGAAAACACAGTTGCTATTCTTATTTTTGTTCAGGTGGCCTGTGGAATGCATTAAACTGCTCTTATGATTATTTCCCCTGAAAATATCCGCTTGATAGTATCCCATTTTTGTCAATTCTGATATTATGTTTTATCTGGCGCAAGTACTTGTATTCAAAAGGTTTTATTTTGTGACAAATGAAGTACAGCAAATAATACACATCTTTTTCACTATCAAAAGAAACAGAGCAGACAATGAAAACAAAGCAGAACCTTTTATTATCTGTGCTAGACTCATTTTTGAAAGTGAGCATTAGTTGAATGAGTTTTTAATGAATGTTTTTATATATTGGTGGAGATTTAAAAGCAATAAATATTGTTCTTTTAAATTTGTATTTCTCTATTTGTATTTCATTTTATTCATTAATAAGGGAATGTGAAGGATTTAATAAGCACAAAAGGCTTAAAATAGTATCACGAAATTACTAGAGGTAGGATTCAAGAACCTGGATGCTCTTATAACTGATCGGGAATACGCCTCAGCTGGAAATTGCAAATGATTTCATTCCAAAATTAAATGCTTTCTGAGTCGTTCACTAGGGACTGGAATTCAGTCTTTAAATACACATGGGAAACCACCAAATGTGAGTCAATAAAACAACGCATGAAAAGCCACTTGTACTGGTGAGACCCTTCGACATGGGCTTTTGAGAAAGCACTTCAGAGGGTTTGCAATAGCATGAATTCTGTGGGCAGCACAAAAGCAATTTCTGTCAGCAATAACCTTTCCTCCTTTTTCTTATCGTGTACCAGCAGGCAATCACTAAATAGAATTTCACTTAGTAAATTAATTTACGTATTAAAAATAAAAGTAGCTACCTCTAATTTTAAGCTATATTTAGAGGAAACTGCCGCTGCACCTCAGTTACTTCCAGTGCTGAACTGTGAAGCTCTTCATTGCCAAAACCAGAGAGGACTCTGACAAACCCCTGAACAAGAACAGTCAGTCTGGGATTTGGCTCCAGCCTGACATGACATCTAGATCCACCGGCACATGAGAGAAGTGTCACAGCTCTATGGCAGCTGGTGGACACTGGGTCAAACCAGTCCACACAGAGCCAGGGGATTCGCTGAACAAACGTTTCTGTCTGTGTTAGTGTACCAAGCAATTCCCTAAACTTCATGGACTGCATCAATTGCATATACAATGACGTCTAACGTCACCTAAGATGCTCGAGACACCCAGTGGAGGCCAGGTAGGACACAAGAGCTGCTAGAATCTCACATCCTCCACGGGCAGCCACTAGAGACCAAGTTATGCTGATACTAAGATGTGTGAATGCAAATCTTGTCTGGCATCTTTAAACCTTTTTGCAGAATTTTTTTTTCTTTCCTAGGAGTATAATTAGGTAGTATTCATCTTAAATACAGTGAAAGAAAGGAAGAGATGAGGCATTCCTATGACCGTCAAATTTTTCTTTGGTAATAATTTTTCTCAGATGACAGAATTCAAGATTTCCTTTTCAAATTAAAAAATCAGTGTCTGAATGATTTCTTTACACTGAAATAAATTCAAGTTAATGCTGTATCAAAATTCCCAAAGTTGTGTTTCATAATTGTACAACATCTGATTATTTTGCTAACAAATGTTGATGCTATAAAGATCAGTCACACAAAAAGTCAAAAAAGAGGAAAATCAGTCATCCGAATTTAGGTCATCTTTGGGAAAGGAATGGGAAATGGAAATGGGAAATCTTACTGGGGAGTTGAACTTTGTTATCATTTTACTTGCAAGACAAACAGCATAGTCCATTTGTTCGGGCCATTTGTAAGCTTATGCTTTAGATATTAACCAAAATAAATTTGCTAGGAAGGAGGTCCTCTTTAACAGGCCCAAGACACTATGCCAGTAACCTCCCCATTTGCAGTAATTTTTGACATACTCCTAAGCCGGAGAGTTTTTTCCGTTCAGACTATTGTCCCCTTCTGACAAATTATATACATTTCTTACGATGATAGTTATTATCTTAAAAGTTAATGTTTTGGAGAACGTGTGTTCTCCAAAACATTTCCTTTTCTTAAATATCAAAAACTTCCTAGTTATTACGTGAAAAACTCATGTAATAAAATTTTCTATTTTATGAAGTCCATCAATTTTTATGAGCTAATCTATTCCATCTCTATGATTTCGCTGAACCTAGCTCTGTTTTTTCTGCATATCATGATGATAACTTCTAACCTGAGCACACCTATGTACCTGCAAATTTAAGAAGCTTCAGAAACTGTCCAGTTTAACCTTATTACTTCACTAGTCATCAGCTTACTAAGACACTTCTCCACTTGCCACTTAAGAATACTCTGCAACCTGTGCCTCTTTTATCCACCCTACCAAATGTATCTACACTTTCCTTTTGGCTAACTTTTTTTTTTCCACAAAATTGTCCCACAGATACACAGTAATATAACTAATGCCATATTATAGTAGTCTATACTTTTCCTGGCAGGATTTGCTACACTTTCTACGTCTTACATTGCCCTGCCACATGATGAAGTAGGTGTGACGTAACCCTCTTAGGGATTTGTGATTCCTTTTTTTTTTTTTTTTTTTTGTGTATGTGTGTGTGTGTGTGTGTGTGTGTGTGTGTGTGTGTTGCAGCATCTGCATTCACCAATAGGACATAGTAGTAAAACTTATTTCTTCTCACCTAACTTTGGATTTCTAGAGTCCACAGCTGAGCTAGTCACTGTAGTTCCTATTAAAACCAGTGTCAGGAAAAATGCAGTTTTGGAGAACAAGGCATTTGCCTGCTTTAGACATTAATATCATTAAGATTAACCGAAAGTGCCCATTTCTCTCCTCACAGCAGACCAGAAGTCCAGACTGAAGGATCTCGGCTTCTTGACACAACCCTGGTGTCATAACCAAATATGACAAACGTTTTTAAAATCTCCTGTGGATAAACAGCAGCTAGTGTCAGAATGTTAGATCCTCAGCAGCTAGTGTCAGAATGTTAGATCCTCAAAACTACTTTGTACTTCAGTGTCAGTCCTTGTAAAAACTGGGCACTTGGAGGCACTTCTGCTCTACAAGTGCCTCAGCTTCCAGCCAGTCACCCAAGTCTCCACATCATACACAGCAAAAATATGATTTACTTAATAAAGAGAGCCTCAAAAATTAGCTGAGGAGTTCAGTGCATGTGTAATACGAAATAAAACACTAAAAATCCTGGGTTTAAAAATGTAAAAAACAGGATAACTAAATTCCCTAGAAATATTTCTCAAGCCATAACAGTTCTTGAATCTTGTATAATACAGCACAGACTGCTCAGTTAGAGTGTATCAGCAGAGAACAAATAAACAGTAGTCCCATACTAAGCAAAAAGTACTTTAGATTATCACATTTACCTGACATTTGGTAAGCAGAATTATTAAATGTAAATCTGAATTTCATATTCACAGTATCACAGAATGGTTACGGTTGGAAGGGACCTCTAGAGATCACCTAGTCCAACCCCCCTGCTCCAGCAGGGACACCCAGAGCACGTGGCACAGGGTGGCATCCAGGTGGGTTTGGAAGATCTCCAGAGAAGGAGACTCCACAACCTCTCTGGGCAGCCTGTTCCAGGGCTCTGTCACCCTCACAGGAAAGAAGTTCTTCCTCACATGGAGATGGAACTTCCTGTGTTTCAACTTGTACCCATCAGCCCTTGTCCTGTCACCAGCCACCACCGAGAAGAGTTTGGCCTCATCCTCCTTACTTTCTCCCCTCACGTGTTTTTACATACTTATCGGATCCCTTCTCTGTCTTCTCTTCTCTTCTCTTCTCTAGGCTAAACAGACCCCGCTCACTGAGTCTTTCCTCATATGACAAATACTCCAGTCCCTTAATCACCTTGGTCGCTCTCCGCTGGACCCTCTCTAGAAGCTCCATGTCCCTCTTGTCCTGGGGAGCCCAGAACTGCACCCAATACCCCAGGTGCGGCCTCACCAGAGCTGAGGAGAGAGGCAGGATCTCCTCCCTTGACCTGCTTGCAATGCTCCTCCTGATGCAGCCAGGATCCCACTGGCCTTTTTGGCCATGAGGGCACGCTGCTACCTCATGGTTAACTTACTGTCAACCAGGACTCCCAAATCCCTCTCCACGGAGCTGCTTTCCAGCAGGTCAACCCCTAATCTGTACTGGTGCCTGGGGTTATTCCTCCCCAGGTGCAGGTCCCTGCACTTGTCCTTGTTGAACCTCATGAGGTTCCTCTCTGCCCAACTCTCCATCCTGTCTAGGTCCCTCTGAATGGCAGCACAGCCCTCGGGAGTGTCGGCTGTTCCACCTAGTTTTCGCACTAATCTTTCCCCAGACTTCAGTTAGATGCTATTCTATAACTTTTTGATAGTCTTGGCCAAAACTGCAGCTCAAGCAATTTTCCTCTGCACAGTTTATTCTGGCAGAACTCTGACACAATGTTACTGAAGATTTTTCAGAAGAGTACATTACATCTTTGCCCTTCTTAAGCAAAGGTTATCACAAAGCTGCCTGTGTGAGTTATGACTACTGGTTGGTCACTAGTACCTTCGATATTACTTTTTACACATTCAGTGATAAATTTAAGTAGGTAATTGACAAAGAGAAATCTCAATCAAGATCAGTATTAAAAATTCTAAAGATAGCAAGGTTTTCATCTACAGAGATAGTGACTGGAATGTTTAAGTGCTGAGCAGGCAGATGAGATAATTACAACAAATTCACTATTCATATCAACATTTAAAATTAACCTTTCTAAAAATTAAGAACTGCAGAATAAAACTGTGCCTCAAGAATTGTTAACCTAGATTTCATTAATGCTTGTATGTTCATCCTAGCAGCTAATACTGTCAGTATTTATTGATTTCGTCTTCTAATAGTTACATCATCTTTGCAGCATGTCTGAGACCATCAAGGTAACCGTAATGCCGTATGGCTGGAGTATGACTGTAATGTCACAACACATTTGTTTCGGTTCTTTATTCAGGGCAGACCTATAACAAATCTCAGGACTTTGGAAGAGTCAAATATTAACTTGTTTAATAATCTGTTGTGTGAAATGTTTCAGCACTTCCTGTAATGCTGTCAAAGTGGCATGGTCATAAAAAATATAACTGTATTTTTCACTGTTTGCCATAAGTATTACTATTAATGGTTTAGAATTATACATTAAGGAGCTAAAAAATGTTGTATAAAATCTTTATACACAAGAACCATGTATGCTTAAATGTAGCTTTAAGCAGCAATTTAGTAGATATTCTGCATTAGAACGGCTATGAAGAAATATCAGAAAGTTATTTAAATAAAACTATTGAAAACAGAATTTAGCTATGGCGCTTTGACCAAGTCTATGTCTTCCCAAAACACCAGGAGTTCTTTCAACAGTCAGATATATAGTTTTATGTTATCTGAAAAAATCATTCTCAGTAACACAAAAGTGAAGCATTTTACTTCCCTGCTATGAGATTTCCTAATGCATTTCCTGTAGCACCTGGACTTCTGAAGATTGTTTCCTTCAAACATTCAACCAGTTCAGGCTTGGGTTTATGTAAAGACTTGTGCCTGGTTAAGAAATACTTTTAACAACTGTACTGCTTTCATAAGCACTGAAATGTGAATTATAGCACATTGATTCATTTGATAAATTTAACCAGTTCTAATTTATATGTATTTAAATATTTTGAAATTATAGGTTCAAATTATACAGAACGTTTTCTTTATTTCCATGAACAAAACTCACTATCCATATAAACAGGAGTCAGTAATTCACCAAAAATAACTAAAATCTTATATATAAACTAATGAAAATATAAACATAAATATAGTTAATTTAAAAAATAAATAATCATTCTTTCTATCTCTTTCAAGAATCCAATAAAGTAAGGTGCAAGGACATGCCTGGATTGATATCATTATGCCGAAATAAAGGGATTTTATTCAGTAATAAAATACAACTTAGCAGACGCAAGGAAGAGGCCTATCCCAAGGCACAAAGACTTCAGCTGATTCTCTTTTTCTTTATAATTTTAGCCTGGAAATTCCATAGCAAGGAGGACTGGAGTGGACTGGAGGCACATTTTGACTTGAGGACACCACCCTTGAGATGGGATTCTCAGGTATGAACGAATCCTTTTGAGTAATCTCATAACTTTCACATATTCGCACAGTCTCCAACTTTGCAGCCTCGGCCACACAATCTGGTCAGGAAACCCCTGTTGTTAGTGTGGCAGAAACTGCAGCTGGGACCACCTGCTCATGCAGAGGCACAATGCTTCTTGCTGACTACGAACTCTAACAAACTGGCAGGTATGGGAGGAAGGCAGTCTGATCTCAACATTTATCTGCCATTATATGCCAGAAATTAATTTGCAAACTTGCCTTCAAAATTACAATAATAATGTTTTCCCAAAATCATTTCAAATTTGCAAGAGGCTTCAATATATCTTAATTGACGAAGTCCAAGAGATCAGTAACTTTGTCTTGAATATGCGATCACATTTTGATAAATGCAAAATGCCAGAAAAATAATAGGCCTGACAAAAGGGGAAAGTTATGAAGTGGGGGCCATTACTGACCTTGGCTACATGGGACAGTCCAACACCATGGACTTAGGCATAGCCAGTGCATTAGCAGCTATGGAAATATTTTTTTATATATATATATATATGTATGTATGTTCTTGAAGCATACGCATACACAATGCAGTTTTAAGACAGACCTACATTTCTAGGTGAGAGCCTTTTACCCCACTTTATCAAGACATTTCTCTGCTGCTAAGAATTGCCATGTGAATTCAGCCTGTCAATCCTCCTGAGTGAGGCTCTCCAGAAACAACGACAATGCCTTTTGGAGGGGAATGTATTTGGTTATTGTTGCTGCAATCAATGGAGGCTTAATGTGTTTTTCCTTGACTTCTGTGCACTATTATCCAAGTTACAACACGGTTAAAGATCGAGTTTTATTGTGCCCGTGTGTCTGTATAGAATAGCACAGAACAAAGCCCTCTCTGTAGAGCTCTCACTCTAATTGGCAAAAAATAAGACAAATGTTACTGTGAGAAAATAAAATAATAATAAAAGAATTGAGTCATACACTGACATTTCATTAGACAATGCCAAACAGGAGTAATTCACCTACAAACACAGCAAAGATTGATTTTGAAGCAACATTTGAAATAGAAGAGTAGGCAGTACAAGGCCTCCTTGGGCTCTGTATTTTAACTGTCATCTTCCATGCAAAAAAATGGCCAAACCAGCTCCAAGTCTGGCTGCCCCCGTTTTCTTTTCCTCTAGCAGTTTTTTTTTTCCCTTTTTTTGCCCTTTTTCCTGATTTTAACCATAAGCTTGACATGAAGGGGCTGATATGTGGAAGTGCTGAGCTCTTTCAATCGACACTATAATTAACAGGAGCTTTCAACATACAAATCACTATGCAGTGCAGAGCATCTCCGAAATTCTGATTGTCATCAGCCTAAAGTGGATACCAAACTCACAGCATAATTTCAGCCTTAATCGCTGCCTTTAATTTAGTGCTGGAAAAATGGAGATAATGCCAAAACCGCTCACTGAAACCATTTTTTACAAAAATAGAAATTTGGGATGTGCTGACTTACAGCATCAGAGTGCAGGAGCACAGCAATGAAACATGGTACCTGAAACTAGCATGAAAAAAGGAGCATGAATGATATAGTTTGCCAGGAACAAAAATGCATGCATTTTTGCATGCATTTTATACACATTTATACAAAACAAACACATACACACATATATATAAAACAGAGATGTGTATTTTTTATATAAGATCTGTTGTTTTAGACTATTAAAATAATCTACAATGTTGCACACAGAAGAGAATTACTTACTATTTCTGGTAGTATTTATAAAAATCATCAAGCTGTCACAATGAATATTTTAATCTTTTAATATATTTTTAATGAATTCCATACCTTATTAAGACCAAAATGTTCTCAGCAATATGAAATAGCCAAAAAAAACCTGATGTGGTCCCTTCACAGACTTCTACATCATTTTTTTTACTATATGCATTTTATTATAAATTAAAATGCAGTAAAAAGAATCACATTAAAATTCAGCAACGCTCTAAGTTTTCACCACACCATTTTCTGGTCCTCCCAATGGAGCAAAACAGATGTATATAAGAACTAGAACAGCATCGCTACTGAATAAATGCACTTACTAAATTGGACCAGAGTTGGCCCCCACACATCAATTAGCACTCTGTTTTTAGCTATATAAAACTGCCTCTAAAGGCATTTTCTTGTTTAAAAACTCTGGGGGCCCTTTTACTAGCACTGTCACACCGTAAAATACTCTACCTGCAGAGACCACCAAGCACTGCATATGTGAAGCACCTCTCTCCTGTGCTCGCTAACCCACGCACGCCACGCTCTTTTGGAGGCTGAACCTCTCTCTCATCCTTGACCACAGTGCTGCTAACAGGTTTCATGCTTTAGAAAAACATAATAAAAATAAAACCTTTGCTGGGGGCTTCTGGGCACAGCCGGCAAACACGGACGTGGATGCCCCGTCCAGGGCTGCATGACTGCTGCCATGGTGGGCACCATGGGGAAGAGGACATGGCAAGTGGCAGGACTGTCCCATGCCACCCCTGCCCCAGCCCATCGCTGGCTTCTCCTGCAGCTGAGCAGCCACGAGTCTGCCCTGCCCTGCTCTTCCCTATGGTGATCTGCAGAAAGGGGTGAAGGTCTTTGAGGTGGGACCAGGCCAAAGTAGACTGCTAGGCCAATACAAGTATTTTCTGCATAGGCTCGCTCTAGCAAGCTGGTTCCTCCACCCCCAGGTACCGTTCTCTGCCCTGGACCTTCACACTAGGGACCACAGTTCTCCTTTCCTCAGCGGGAAAGCTCAGGCAGTTGCCACCCATACCATGACAACAAAAACCTGTTGCACTAGTAAAATTGAAACACTTTCTACAATGCACTCCATACATGACAATCAAGCACTTTATGGTCAGCTTCTGGCTATAAGTACACTTAAATGGAATTAAATGCCATGACAAACAAACTTTGGAAGTTTTATGGTCATTACAATTCTGTTACAGATTGCTTAGAGGGAGCGGTGTATCTCAGAACTAAACTCATGTATAAACTTTCTTGACCAATATCAATTTGGCACCAATTCCCCATCTAATTGACTGTTAACAAATTCTCCAAGATATGACTGCTATACAGATATTTTATCTTCCTGTTAATTAGTAATTATACATTGGCAGGAAAAGCAGGGTTTCTTTCCAATTATTCCAGAACTCAGTGATTATTTAAACTTTGCTAATTAACAGCGGAGGGCCGGTACATCTTCTGGGCAAATTGTATTTGATAATCCCCACTAAAATATACATGGCAGTAGCTGACTTGTAGAGAACAACAAAAAAAGTGGCAGTTCAAAGGGTATTAGATACAGCACAAGGCAAATGGGGGCCTATTAAAACTTCCCAACTGTTCTAATGAGGATGCCGAGGGTCATTTCTTCCTAGTTCGCCATCTGTTTGGTTTCTGGCAAATATCTCCGGTGTGAAGGGAGGGTCCTGCAGCCCATTTGGCTTGTCACAGAGCAACCCAGGCTCGGCAGCAATCTCAGTCTATAACAAAACTGCATTTCAAGAGCAGCCATAGGGACAGCAGAAAATATTTTTTTCCTAAGAGCTGGCACTGGGAGATCATTCCTTAATTTTTGAAGCTGTGAACCAGTATGGAGGGACAAAGCCCAAACATCAGGGAACAACTTCATAGGCTTTGCCTGCAAAGCAGCATCCACCAGTTGGCTTTTCCCCGCCTCCTTACACTTTTAGCAGGAGATGTTTTCCCTTAACTGCCAATGTCCAACAGCAAAACATTGCCCCAGAAACAGGTGTCAGAGCATCTCTGGAGGCTCCTGGCTCCAACAGATCCCCATCTATAACCTTAACATGGAGGGTTTCTCCATTTCAGCCTGCAAACATGTGCATAATCCTAATACCAAGTGTGGGATTAAGTGAAGATTGCTGTAATCATTTAAAAGAAAAAGAATATATGGTATGTAATGCTGAGAAATTAATTCTGATGGTTGTTCCTCCCATGCAAGTTTATTGCTTAACGTATTCTAAGGGATATTTGTAACTATTCTAATTTAAGACTGACACTCAAAGTGTTACCTAGCTATGAGGACCTTCAGAGTATGAAAGCAATGAACTGCAAGGGAAAAGGCTGCAAGATAATCTCCTAAAAGCCAATCTTTCCAATGGTAATATATTCTATATTACTGTTTTTTAGCAGATGTCACTTCCCTGTTCGGATGTTGTTTCCAGAAAACTCTCAATGGTTCCTTTAACGTAGCCTTCAAAATTAAACAAAACCTAAAATTCACCAGTTTATGACCTTGCTGCAGAAAGGTGACATCTGCTTTAAAAGACAATAAACTGCAAGTTGTACAAACCTGTATGGAAAATAAACCAAAAGATTTGCCCTTACTGAATTAGGCCTGGAGTCACAGTTCCTATGGTGAGAGAGCTCTGAATCCTGTTTCTATGGTGCAAGCAATAGGGCCCATGTACTTTTAAAAGGACCTTTTAATTTTAGGTTAAAAGTTCATGTATATGCAAATATTATCCTAAAATAACTGAGAGGACTACAAGCATTGAAAGCCCTGTGTGTCCACAGGACACAAACTTGGCTCCAGAATGGAGCTGGGCAGATGCTGCCACAGAGGTGAAAAGGGGGCAGCTGAAGAATGGCAATGAGAGGGCAGAGCTCAAGGGAGGTGTAACCTCAAGACAGACTGCTGGGAATGCAAGAGTAGGAACGGTGACAGGAAGATGCAACCTCGCTTCTCCACCGTGCCAAGGGATCTTGCTAAAAAAAGAAATGCTATGGTTCAAAGCTAGGTTTAAGGTTCATTTCAGTGACTCAGAGCTCATGCTCACAGCTTGGCTAGTGAGGTTTCAAATACACACTTAGGTGTTATTCCAATTCTAATTTTAGCTTTACAAAGGTAGTTCTACTGCTTTCTGAAACCAAACAGGCTCTGCCTGGGACAAAGAATTAACAGTTAAGACCACTACCAATACTTAAGACCACTATTAAGTTTTACCCAACAAAGCTTACTCCCTAATGCCATTAGGAGTTAAAAGGCTTCCTAAATAAATATTGCAGCAAGTTTCACGTTAGTATAATCCCACAGAGGAAACCACAAGCACTTTATTTTTTTGCCTACACAACATATACCAAGAAAGCCCCCAAAACTCGCAACCCTAAAAATTAAATTTGTGAGCACTAAAGTATTTTATCTGTTTTCTTCAGAAATCTTGACATGGTGAACCAATGAAGAGAGCTGACAATGATTTGCCTTCATCAAGTGGCTTCCTAAATTAGGTAATTAAAAGATAATTGTAGCCACAATATAGTAACTTACAACACAAAAGGCAGATTTATGTATGTCAGGAAGACTTCATAGAGTCAGGGCAGACTGGAAGATTATGGTAATCTAGTGTGACCTCCTGTGTAACACAGACAAGAGCATTTTGATGGTAATTTCCATGGCAAGGGAGAAAAAAACATTCCTCCCTGTTCTGTAAGCTGTTCCTATCAACCCAATTTCAGTGCTATCTCCATACGTTTATAGCACCAATTTTGGCCCCCCATCTACTCTGCAATAAGCTGCATAAGTCAAGTGGAGGTCTCCAAACTTTACATAGTCCTCAATATTTTAAATAAATCAATTTACAGTGAGCTAAACCCAAGTTGAACATCATGTTTGCTTACTGGAAAGAGGCAGCTGCTTCCTTGGTAATCAGAATCAATGATAAGACTAATGGATCCAGGCTAACCTGAGCAAGCTTTTGTGTTTCTTCAGAAAACCAAGCAGTGACATTCCCACCTAATTTAATACTATTATATTAAATGGCCTGTGGAGTATTGTGGAGACTACTCTTTTTTTCTCCAGGAGGCTGTGCATTTTTAAACATTGTTAATTTTTAAAGCTATCAAATTGCTCTAAGAGTGGATCATCCACACGCTAAGTGCTTTTTGGAAGAGGTCAGGTTTCTCATCTCTAACTGCACAGGGCAGAAAGATCCAGTTTACTAAATTCTAGTCTTGGGAGCCCTCAATACATCATGGATTGAACATTCACATAACCTTAAACCCACAAGCTGTTGCCATTTTTTCTTCAGTATTTACTTTTTACTGTGACTGCAAGGGCAGAGCACTAGACCATCAGCTCTTAAGATTCATTCTTAGCTTTCTTCAGTATATATATAGTTTAGGAGTTAGCAAAATGAGATTTTTACCTGAAATGTTGCCTAACTAACAAATCTAAGACAACTGACTCTACACTTTGCCTGCATGAAGATCAGAAGAAGGGTCATGGATGGAAACAGATTTTTCCTAAAATGGATAAAGGAATATCCATAACTGAACAGGAAACCTCCCTTGGGCATTATGTTTCAGAATTCATATTGCCAAGCTAAATGAAGTAATTCTAATTATGTGTGACTGTTTTTGCATATCTTCAGCTTTAATACTTTTCTAGCGTGTAGCCTTGGATTTTCTTTTGGTTCATATACTGCACATTTAACCAGTCTGGTTGTCGATCATCTTACCAACAACTGAATGGTTAAAATAACACAAAAAGTTACCAAATTAAAAGAAGCCATATATTTTTTTTTTCCTTTCAGTATCTGCCACACTGAGATACCCTCTATAACAGTTCCTTTCCATGACAAAGAAAGAAATTTATGAAAAAAAAGCAAAACAAAACATATTTTTGCGAATGCACAAAGCATTTATGTTCTTAGATAGATTCTAAATAGGTTCTTAGGTTCTTACATATTTTACTTAAATCTTTTTTCTTAAACTATTTAGATATGATTAAACATGATGTATAACATGCTTGGTGAGTTTTCAGAGTTTACCCTAATGACAAGACACCAGCAACTATTTTATTGCAAGATCATAGTTAGTAAGCTGATCATCCTAAAAAATTCAGAGATAAGTGCTCTCCTTCTCTTTTACTGCATCAGATCCTGCTTATCTTGTAATGAGCACTGTGGGGAATGGGAAACAGCAGGAGTCCTTCTGCAAAATACATATTTAACTGAATTAAATATATAAGTTATTAATTAATTATTAAACATGCTACTGCAAATGCACCACAGTGGGTATCAGAGACACAACTTTGTACTCATTTCTGTAAATTTATCCTGGAGAGTTTGCTAAAGGCCACTTGAAATTCCTCCAAAGTAGCTGATATTAGTAAGATATCAGCCAGTTAAGTGGGTGAACTGAAGGCAGCAGTTACATGAACAAACAGATACACAAATAGAAATCTTGATCAAATTTTGAGAGCTGCTAGGTAAAAATTTGTAAGTAGAAGATGAGAACATGGAAACTTATCAGTAAAGCACTTCTTCCTTCAGTATAGATGATATCTCTGTGGTGATAATTCACTCTTTTTTTTTTAGATTTCTTATTGTAGCAACATAAAAAATATTACAGATAATAAAGTGCAAAACATACTACATCTAATGTGTTAAAGGTAAATTATACAACTTTAGGAGACATTTTCTCAACCTGATTGTTCTTAGTACAACTGGCTGAGTTTCTATCACTGACTGTAACAGTAGGACACACTAAATTTGCAAAAAAAATCCCAACCTTTTTATTAAAATTCTGATTTTCCCTATGCGGAAAATAATTGGCCAACACATTAGCCATCATTTTGGTTGTAATTAAAAAAATACTGCTGAGTGGGTTGGGCAAGGAGGTTTAAACTGAACTCAAAGGAATCAACCTAATAACAGTTAGATGCTTTGAAGTAACTGCTTCATTTTATACTGAATATTGTACTGATTAGAAATGCCTATTTTACTTAGTTCCTCTTCGTTCTCTCTAACTTCATATAGTACTATACATCAGTACGAGGGGTGACCAAAGAAGGAGAATATAGGGGAAAAAATAAAAACTTTCCAAAAAACATTACTGTCCTATCTCACTGACTCCCACCAACTTTCATGTGTTGTTGATTAATGGGTCTAAATTAACCTGTTTCAGTAACTGTGTTCCTATTAACATGCTCTGTACCCCCAGATATTTATTATGTTGGTTGCAGAATTCTGAGCAGGATCAAATATAAATTATGTTGGACTTACCAAAGCCAAAAGCACTGGAACCACCAACACTTTGGGAAGCCTGAACACTGGTAGATGTGTAGAGTCCAGTTACCAGTAAGCCATCAAAGAAGGTGCTCGTTGATATAGTCACTGAAATGAGAGAAATAAAATATATGTAATTATTCATAAGGAGTATTTAAATTCCTGTACAATTCTGTCAATACTCTTACATTTAAATTAAGTCCCATCTATGTGTTCCATACAGTAAATTTGCCTGATTGCACCCCATACTTAGGACACTTTAGAAACTTTAACTTAGCTTTCCCATGTAATTTTCCCCAACATCTTGCTCAGTGTTCAAGCTGTGTGCGCCATGGTGCTCAGTATGCACTTTTACAACTTCCTTGAGGTTTACTTAAAGAAAATTGACTGTTTTAGAGGTAAATGACTGGCTTTTATTGGTGTCTGAGCCAGCCTCTGTTCCTAAATGAATCATAAGTCATGTACTAGTAATAATCTGCAGCAGAAACCAGAAACAAATTGAGCATTACAACAGGATCTAAAATGAACATCCAAAGGGCAGTTGTGTCCATCTCTACTTGGGAGGATTCCTTGCTAGCAGGACAAAACTGCATTATACTCCAAAACAGATGCACAGTGAAGTTGTAAAAAGCAGCACTGGATATATGGCTAATAAGAAATTTTTAGGACATTAGAATATAGTACATGCAATGAAATAATCAGGATTATGATATTGCTCTTTCTGAATTTAAATAGAGTGTTCAGTTATACTTGTTATATGTACTATAGTATTAAACATTTTAGTTGTATGGGAATCTAAGTCATTTCAGATTATGTGCATTGAAATAATTCATGAATATATTTTTAATAGATTCTTAAACAATATCAGTAAAACTAATATCCAAATAATACTTATGAGTAACATCAGAATAGAGGTATTCTTTGTTAAACTGATAATGCTTGCAACTTTTTTTGTAAACACTATTTCTCACATTTTTATTTTGCAACTTTCAGATATTATCACTGCATGCATATAATCAGGTTTGGTGGTTCCATCTCAGACCTGAATTATCAAGCAATAGGGTTTTTCCTATTACATAAATGCAACATCTACTATGCCCAGCTTCACTTCTCTGATCCCACGGCAAAATGCTCTGTTTCTTAATAATCTCTTGTCCATATTTATGTTTTTTATATTCTCTCCAACCTCTGATTTGAAAATCAGAACTAGAAAACTTTACAATGAGATAAATTTTCTTCTCCTTCTCCCTATTATATTTTTCCATCTATTATCCTTTTCTACATTGTTTTATTGTACGTCTTTATCCATATGTATTTAAACAAGGGTAAGCTGTGTTGAAGCACAGGGACCCATACGATGAGATCCCTGGGGTGAAGAGCTTCATGACTTCTAGCCTCATGCACTGAAAGTCCATCAGTGCCTTATTTGCCAGGCTAGTTCTGCTTTCATGTTTTATCCTTTTCTCCTCTCTTAACACACAAGGATCACTGATTGCTGCCTCGCTTTACACCACCCTCCTCTCCCCCATACTGCTCATGCATCACGAGCCAGCGATGGAGCAGGATGCTGAAGCAGAGGGCTGCTGGATCCTAGCAATTACACACACAGCAGTGAAACATTTCCTTTTTTATCCTCAGTCATTCAGTGGTTAATCTGGGATACATACTGCTTCAAGGTTACCATTAGATATACAAAGAACACGCAAAACATTGAGTGGCTTATTTTCTTCTCAACGCATGAGCAATATTCACTATATTAAAATACATACAGTTAAAGGATAATTTAATTATCTTTCTTTGATTATTCAAGAGCAGATAAAATACTTCCCAAACCCAGCTTCTCTGCTTCCAAAACTCCAAATTTCAATGTTTTACAACAGACACTTCCCCCTAAGGCAGAGAGTAGATTCAGAGCCATATACTCTGTTTTTAAGAAGTGGCCACTTCTGATATGTTAAAAAAACAGCAAAAGCGATTGCATTTTTAGAAAGGAAAATAAGCATTACAGAGGGAAAAAAAAGAAAAAAACAAAGACGCAAACAATGAAGTCTTCCTGCATGTGATGAAGTAGTGAATAATGCAGAACCTTTTATTCCCTTTGTGCTTCTAAACTGACAAAAGGCAAAACATATGTTGAAAAATATGCCTATGCGTTATTTCTGAAGACTCGGGAAAAGCAGTCAGTGAAAAGCACTGATAGAAGGGCACCGGGCCAGTACTCTGCTGCCATTTTGTGTCCCTGTGGGGAAGCATCTTATTCGTTATTGAATAGCATATAATGCAAAACCCTACTGGGAACAGGTGACCAGTCTCTCTCTGGGAAAGAAGTGATATTTTACAATGCCTGTATTTGATTTTGGATATATTTGTATGATTGTCAATCCCCATTTTACATGAGCATGTAATAGGTCAATTTTTATTGTTGAAAAATTTCCAGCACAGTATGGCTCCCTCATTAAGCCTCTGGGAAATTGCACAATGCCTCTAGCACATTTTTTAGAAACAGAGCACTACACTGTTATTATACACATGTCATACATTTCAGAATAATTTCATAGTTCTTCAAGAGGAAAAAAATTAACCATGACATTCTCAGCCATTATTTTTTTTTCTCTAGCCAATGGTGAAATACATCAAATTCACATGAAAGAAAGTACCCACTGTGTCACACGTCAATGACCAAGCACAGGAAAACTAGCACGGAGGCCAGCAAAGGACTATAATTTCATGTTGGGACTAGAGCTTGCTAGGAAGGGCTCTTCAATTCCCATCCCGCGGTCGGCAAGAAGACTCCTCTGAGATCCTGTTGCTTGTGCCGTTACACCGGCTCAGTCCATGTGTCTGTTCCCAGCTGGAGGCAGGAGCCCACAGCACAGACGTGCTGAGACAGCCCTGGACTGCCTTGAAATCCTGATACACCGAGACCGTCTTCCTGAGACTCTCAAGAGGGTTGTGCTAGGAACAACACACCCTGGGTCTGACTGCACAGCAACACCCCGCACACACTGCAGGCAAGGCTGAAAATTGCTGTTTTAGAAGCTACCCAACATTTCCCATTATAAGGCTCTATTTTCAGCTCCCAAGATGTTTGTCAATTTTTAATCCTCTTGGGCTTTTCTTTATTTTTCATGGTAACGTCTGCCTCACACTGGTTTAATTCGTGGAGGGAGAAGGAATTTCAGTCAAAATAGTTCATTCGTTTCTGATATGAGGCTAGAGGAAAACATTGTCTTGTCTGGCTGAAAAATTCCAGTGTCCTTTGCTTTCAGCAGCTCTTTCACTTTGAGGCAGCACTGAACTTTGAACCGAAATTTCCACAGGGTATGCCCTGGTATGAGAGCTCTCCTCCACATTTGGACAATTATATACACACAGAACTCACACATGCTCAATAGATGCCTTTTCATTTTTAGCAGCTAAATATTTCTGGAGATTCTGTCCTCATTTAACATATCCAGATTTCTCTCTGATTTTAGTGCTGACTATCACAGATTGTTAAAAAAAATCTGTGAAATATATTTTAATCTGAATATACTGCTTTATTAAAGCAGAAGTGCTTCATGGAGATATCAGTTCCAATGATGATTTAGTGTGGGAAGTTTCTCAGTGATTTAAACCAGAAAGTTATGCCCGGTGATTGTTAAGAAATGGGAGAAGAAAAGGATCCAAATCAAAATCTCAGTCTTCCAATGAGAAAATATCAATTCAGCATAATCTTACTTCAAAAGAAAGCTCTAAAACTTTGTAAAACATCACAAAAATGAAGCTGCTGCCCCAAGTGTGATCAGACATCATCCCCATTAACTTGAATGCAGGAGTCAAAAACAGATTGGTGGGTAGGAGAGCCCATGAGCTGGGATGGAGAACATGGTGACTCTGAAATCAGCGCAGGAAAGGCAGCAAGGGAGACAGGAGAAAAGGACCTAGGAAGTGAAGGGAGGAGGTGGCAGCAAGTGGGCAGGGGAGCTGAGTGAAGACCAGGGAGTAGCCTGGGAGAACTGGAGAAGTCTCCAGGGATGGTGGGAGAGACAAGACATGAACCGGGGGAGGTAGCATGTGCCCAAGCAAGATACCCAACATGGGAAGAGAAGAAATCAGAAGAGAGAGGAAAGGGAGGCAAGAAGATGTGCTACAGTTAGAAAGCAAGGCTGGCTAAAGGAAAAGGCATGAAGCTGGGCAAGATGTGGACACCAGCACTGTCTGCACTGGAGCGCACCCTCCACAGCCACCCCAGAGCACAGCTTCCAGATCTCACCCATCCTCTGCTCACCTTCTCATGCTTATCTACACCAGGAGTAGCCACTCCTATGCTACCTTTCACTCCATCTTCTGAATCAAGTGAGCAGTGCTTGCTTGATGGATATAAAACTTTCTCATCCATCAATCATGTGGATATGAATTCATGGGTTAAGTGGATAACTTCAGATTGGTTTTTAAAAGCAGGCTAGGATGGAGTAGGATGGTGTCAAAAGTGTGACCCTGCCACTTCTCCAGGCACCCAGAGTACGTTTCTGAGATTCACGATGCCTCCAGTCAAATTTTCAGCAAAACAAGACTTAACACCCAGCCTTTAATGCTGTACTCCTGAGCACATCATGAAGAGCAGCTACATGAGCACAGGCGCTGGCCTGATCCTGCCAACGCTGTGTCCCAGGGAGCTGCAGGTTACTACTTCATTGAGAAGTGACGAGATGTGGCAGCTCCTCTCCGGAGATGCCTCGCGCTTCCCATGACAGACTTCTGTGCGAGACCTGCATTTGGTGCCTCCTTTGGGACAAGGAACAGCGAAGCCTCCAGCAATGCTGGGAGCTGTCATACCTCAAGGCGGAAGCAGGTCAGAAGGAAGCAGGGTGGCAAAAATGCTGACTGAAGTCATATGTGGAGGTAGCAGCATAGAGGAGAAACAAACTAGGTTTTGAACTCTAGTTACTGTCTTGCTTTTCTAAGAAAGTCTCAGTGTACTAAGGAATTTCATTTTCACTGTGTTTTATATAGTTTTATGGAAATTTATAAGTAAATTTATAAGTAATTTACATTCTCTTTAAAGACAGTTTTAATCTTCTAAAATGAAGCTGCATTTTGACTGATACTCAAAATACAGTCTTAACGGCAGCTAAATTGCAAAGGCAGAAAAGCTGCAAGGCAGAAGAGGATCATCCGTGGAGATCTGCAGCACTATCAGGTCTTTCTGAACTGAGCTGATCTTTAGCACCAGCTGAACGTCACCAAGATGTGTGATATGTACCAAGCTTCTTCTGGATTTGCAGCTGCTCTTGATGACAGTCACTGAAACTTGAAGGCAAGGAAAAGGACAAGATGTAGAGATACAGATAAGACACTAGAAACACTATGAGTGGAGCTTTAACAAGGTTGGAGAAAGAATTGACACAAGATTCCAAGTCCTGTACACTGCATATGCAAGGCATGTAGCATCAGTGCAAAACTGACACTGTTACACTTGTACCTTTGTATACTAGGAAGAAATCAGAAAATAAGTTTGGCATGAGAAATAGGATCACTGAAGACAGCAGATTTACAAACATGGGACTTTTCTGAATTAAAGCAAGGGCAGGCAGCTTTTAGATTCCTTGAAGGTCCAGGCAAGTTCCTCATAATACTGTAATATTGCATCACTGTACACCTGGGCCACAGTGGGAAACTGTCCTCTTATGTAACAAATTGCTTATACTGAAACAATTTTTGTTTGACTCTTCAAAAAAATATATATGTCTCTAAGTACTAGAACTCAGATGTGCAATGACACTGTTCAGAGACTTTTGCTCCTTTCCAGGGACACACTTTCACAGGCAACTACAAACAGAAATGGAGACTGAAATCAAACATGGACAAGGCTGTCCACATTGTCCCATGTTTGGAGCCAAACTGAGCTTTATGTTGTCTAGAACCTTTAGCACTAGAATGCAATCCTAAGACAGCGTATTTGGGATCAGCCTGGCTCACAGGCTTACATATAAACACTGCCTCCCTTGTATAGCTCAAAAGACCAAAAAGGGCAATTGAACATGAACAAATGTCAGAATCCACCTGGGAGACTAAAAACTGAAGCACTCCATCCTGCAAATATGGTTTTCTGCTGCCTCATTAGCAACTGCCGAGTTTGGTTAAACTGGACCACAACACTCCAGCAGGCCCTGGGTACATGATGCAACCAGTGGATTACACAGGCACACTGAAGCGAGCAGACCTTCTAGTACCAGGCCTGAACAGCAGCTCTCTCACTGACACCACACCACCAGGGCTGGAGAATGGTCATCGTGCTGTAGGGTCCCCCAAGGGGATGTCTGTACTCCGTGTCCTGTCCTCCTTATCTGCACACCTGGAAAGCCAGGAAGGGTTTGTGCAAAGACCAACTAACCCAGGGAAGATCTCTTCCCAAGCTGGTCTCATCCTTTAGGCAATGGTGCTACCATCAGACAACACCCGATCGCAAGTCTGAGTGTAAACTCAGCTAATACTGAGCCAAATCCTTAAAATACCAGCCTACTCTAGGAAGGAGGGAACAAGCTCTGATCCTTTATTTAAAGCATGGCATGCTACTTAGGTATAAGAGTACAAGCAGCTGAAAAACACTGCAGTAGGGTTCTACAAGTGGGCATTCAAAATAATATGCTGGTAAATGCATTTGATTTCAGAAGAAACCAAAATCCAGGAACTCATAATTATGCAGTAATTTCAAATGCAAACACCAGAAAATACTTAAGAATAGGGTGAACCACAGGTCTGCACCACATCCAGAATAAACAGAAGTAAAAAAAAAAAAAAAAAGGATTTTTACTCGTACTGATTTTTATTTTCTCCAGGTAGGTGGGAGAAAACAACAAAAAAGACATTTCAGCATGGTTAAATACCTAAGCATAGACTAAACAGACAACAGGCTTGCAACTGAAGATGTTCTCTTTGTAGATAGTGGTTTTCAAAGCCTACAGAACTCCAGAAGTAACTTATCACAGCAGAACCCCAGTAACTTTTCCTATGGTTGGACTGATGACATATGGCACGGCACCATTTCTAACTTGTGTTGATTTCGTCAGTAATTCCAACTATCAATAATACCAACCATCAATTAATCATTATGCACAAGAATTTTTCACCCTTGTTCTAAATAGCTAAAAGTTAGTCCTGATGCTGCTCAGCTTTACATTACCAGCTTCAGTGGTTCTGCCTCATGGTCCATCATATCTCTTTTGTCTGTTTTCAACTCCTTTCCAAAACTGGGAACGAGCAACAGAATACTGAAAATAGACTGCAGATGCATGGCAAGATTTCAGTACCTTGATATATAGAAACATTATTCATCAATGATGACAAGAGCAGCCTATCAGTCTTGTAGAAAAACTATTTGCAAAGACATTACTCGTTATAATATCTTTTGAAGTTGTTAACAAGGCTGTAATAATGAGATCAACAACAACATAAGTGTATTCTTATATTCTTAAGCTACTAAGGACTGCTAAGAGGACTCAGGTGCTTCCAAACCAACATCTTGCTGGTCAATAAGAATCCAAGGGCTAAACCTACAAACAGACTCAAGCACCTAAAACAGGTACAAAAACCCCAAACTGGACCCAAGAGCATAAGTTCTCATGCATCAAAACCCCCAGCTTAAATTTTTATCACAATGAGAACGTAAGTATCAGCTTCCAATAACTCCATATCCTCGCCACTGGGGATCTGGCCACATGGAGCAGTGAGGTGCTTAGTTCCAGCTGGCACCAGTAAACCCCCTGGCACAGCCCCTTTTGGGAGGCCCTGAAGAGGAGGGACAAGACTGGCCGCTGCCACAGTAGCCCTCTTTTTAAGCAACAGAGGAGCAATTAAAGCTCTCATCTAGGTAAGAGGATTTGAACCGAAATTTCCCAAGCGAATATCTTAAAGTGTCTTAAACCCTTGCATTTGTGTGGCCTAGCCAGTGTCCCTCAGCTGGAAGCATTCCACTTCACATGGAAAAAATGAATGTTAGCAGCACAAAGAGAGATTTGTTCTCTATTCCCATGGTCGGAGCAGATGTCTTCTAAAGAGGAAGACAAGGTTTCAATCGGTGGCCTAGTGAATATGTGCTACTACTATATAAAGCTCCTGAGAACATCATATCTATTTATGTCACCCCTTTTTAGTCTGTAAATCTCAGCCTAATGTGGATGTCTAAAACAAGCCAGATGAATCACACTCCAGAAATGCCCGTTTCTCTCCACTGACTTTAAAGGGAGCCAAGACCACAAAGCTCAGCAGCAGAACAACACTGAAGATGCTTTGAGTGAAATGAATCCCACCCTAAGAAACACATAGAGAAAGTTAGTTATCCGGCTTCTATTTAGATGTCCACTATTAATGACATCAGTGGGAGTTAGCAGATCAAGGAGGAGCTCAGCATCTTGCTACTTGTGCAGAGCTCACTGGAGGACACGGGAGACAAGGACTGTGTTTATCTCCCTTCTTGCACTTTGACAAATATGTCATTGATGCTTAGCTACTTAGCAACTGCTCATGTAGTACAGAGAAGCTCCAAAGGGTATCAGCAAATGTTTGTAACTCTGTGTAATAACTCATAGAACCCTGAGTGGCATAAATGAAGCTTAAAGTTAAAAAAAAAAAAAAAAAGAGCAAAAACTGGATTTTTTAAACTCCTGCTTCATTTTAAAAATGTTATCCTGTCCTAAAGTCTCTCCAAGTTTCAACCCAAATCTGGTTTCCCCATCTCCAAGAGGACATTAACTGACACTCAGGGATGTCCATGGGGGAACAACAGGCTCCCCATGATGCTGATAGTGCATTTCATGTAGGCATAAAATAAATATCCTAATCAAGACTAATCTGCTGGAAATGGTAACACCTTGTGCATAACAAATACTTAATCCATCCTGGAATAATTCTGTGGCCTTATTTAACAGAGGATTGGTGGTTGCTAAGTTTTGATTTCAAATTTTGTTATGATTCTATGACATACATCAGCACAAAATTGTTCATAAAAACTGATTAAACAGTACTGAGATTATATTTTATTACTCTGCGCCAAAAATCCTGGCCTCTATTTTTAAGACTAACCTTATTTTTTCATGTCTTTTGAGTTTATGCAAGGTTGCCTGTTTGATACCCATACATGAAAATTTCATATTGTTGGCTGTGCTCTCCATGAATTATTTAGGAGGTTTGAATAAGACTGCAGTGCTTAGATTTTCAGAAGAATTTGGAAAATCCCTTTATTCTGCTGTCCTCAAAAGACAAACACCTACTTACAACAGAGCTAACAATGGCATTAAAAAAATAAAATGAAGGCTTGCTTGGAAGAGAGCAACTACACATCTGTTTTAGGAATTTATTATAACTTGGTGATATCTAAATGTTTGCAAGATTTTTTGTCTTAATTTTAGCTAAGGATGCACACCAGCTAAAGCCAGGCTGTTGAACATGTTTACCTCAGGCTAAAAGAATACAAATCCTCTTATAGACATATGAATTATGATAAGCAAATATGGAGAAGTGCAAGACTTTAAATACAACCCATTTAAGGCCTGCTTTTCACTCTCAAAACATGTAAATAATGTTTACGCATGTCATGATGCATTACAAAATTATTGTGGTGCATTATAAAATTTATATTCTAGTATTGGTGCAAATGCAACAGCAATTGCAAACGCTTCACAAGTGCAAATATAACACAAAAATTTGTACCGACTAGTTTTAAATGTTTTTAACACTTAATTTCCTGAAAATGTTCTACAAAGAAGTCCTGATTTGCCAGAACCTTTTGGTTGGTCTGAGATATAAGGTTCAGGGCAGTGATTGGCACTCCAAGGAAGACACAGGGAAGCAGCACGTAGAACACAGGCCATATGGCAAACTCCTGCCTTGGCAGACTGGCAAGCAGGAAGCTCTATGGTATCTCAAATGACACAACACGCTGATATTTAGGCAACTGAGCTGGCCAAGAGCCTGCTCTAGCCTGGATGTCCTGGCACTGAGCAGCTGTACTTGGCCTGGGAGGAACACAAGAAACATGTAGAGCGTGCAGAGCCCGAGGCCCGCATCCCCTCACAAGACACTCCTGCCCTTAGGTACAGCTATAGCACATAACAGTCACCAATGAACCATTAAACTGTCCATTTAAATGACACAGCTTTAGGTAGCAAGGAGTTTCATGGCTTAAATTATATATTGCAAGAAGATGTTTTCCCTTTTTCTTTTAAATCCTCAGTTCTATAGATTCTTGCATTTTTAACGGAAGTGCTTTTTGCTTCCTCAATAGCATCCAATATTTAACCTCTTTCATATCTCCCTAAGTGATGCGTTTTTCCAAGTTTAGGAATCTTGCTTTATTTTCCCCACTATATAAGAAGTGTTCCCCATCTCCCATCATCTAGCATTGCTGTGAGTATTCAGAGCTGAGAAACCAGGTCTGCTCCTAACCCCACTTCCCCCAAAGTGGGGAATATCAGTGTATTGCACACCCAGCAGCAAAATGATGCTGCATTTTCTCTCTATTCCTTTCCTTGATCTAAAGTTCAGTTTGAGCTTTTCTCTGGGGCTCCTGCTCAGCACTGAGATGACCTGTGTTGAGTTCCACTCCCAAGATCCTGGTGAACATATTCAGGGTTGCATTCCCTTCTTCCCTCTTGTTTTAATCATAACACAAATAATCTTATATTTGACTACCTTGAGTAGCGTGGCATGCAGCGGTGTTACCTTGTGGTTAAATTCCCCCACTGTGATCACTTTGACCAAGCCTAAATTCCAACATCAAGCCACAAAAATAAGTATTTCCTTATGAGTCTCCTTCCTTGCTCCTCCCTTCAGATGCCTTGTGTTGAGCAAAAGCTGGAACACTGTTATAATCTAGATCTTGAACAAGAGTGAAATCCAAACAAAGTTTTTGACCCCATTTAACTGATTTGTGTTCATCTTCCTTATGGCGACTGCGCTTGGCAGGTCAATTGAATGATCTACAGCAAAGGAGACTAAGTAAGCTGGTGATGCAGCCGAGGAATAAGATTGCATACACTGCTTTTTATAAGCACTGGACTGAGGATTCACCTGCCTGGATGCAAGTGTGCAAAAGCAGAGCTCCGCACCTGAGCTCCTCCTCTTGGCATTCCTTCTAATGTAACGGAGATTTCGTCAATAGAGCCAACAGTGCCTATGCTGCAGTGTGCCTGGGCCCGAGCAGACACCGTTTAATTTTCTGTACAAAAAAGTAATTCTGCTTAAGCACAGTGTCCTGGTGCACAATGCAGGGACGTGGGAAACAGAGCTAGACAACTCCCACATCCATCTATACATTGGTGCCGTGCTACAAAACGGCCTAGAGACTGACTGACATCTTAAGATAAAGTAGACAAAATGGAACAAGTGGGGATCCATATGGGAAGAATAAATAGTAGTGTTTATACAAAATATTCAGGAGTGTTTATGCTGAAATTTGCCATATGAATGATGACTGAATGCTAACAAATGTTAATATGATCTTTTGACCACATAAAGCGTATAAACATTACCAGATCTAATGATTGGAAAAATCTGTATTTTTGAAGATTCAAATCAGAACATGGAAAAAAAAAATCTGAAAGAGATGTTAGAAGTATATTTTCATTAGTCCCTTGACATTTAAAATGTATTTAATGAAAATTGGGTCAAAGTAATGAAAATAATGTGCTTAAGAAATGAAATTTCTAAAATAAGAGCAATACTAAAGCTCAGTGGCATCTGTTTCCCTTATCTTTATGGATACGCGGCTAAATGGGTCAGAGGCAGAGATGATGACAGTAACACAGCACATATGCTTATCCTTTACAGTGTAATTCCTTGCAGCATGGTTTGCAAAGGCTAGCCATGCCCACTACTTGATGGCACATCAGTAAAGAGGAGACCATAGGTATATTATTTTATGGTGGGCAGTTTTTTCTAATGGACAAATATGGAGCCAGAGACACAAGTTTGCACTGCAGAGCTCTGGGGAAATCCACAAAGTGTCCTCATCCACTTGGGTGAGGGATGGGACATGAAGATAGAAGAGGTCTCTTCCAGCCCCATTTCTAGGTGCTTTGTAGCATGTGTTTTGCCACCTTTCAATTCTCACGCAAGGCTGAGAGCAGCATTTTGAAAAACACAACCAACCAAGCCACGCATACACAGCAAAAAGAGACTACTGCGCTAAGACTTTCCCTGAATGAATGGGTTGTCATTTAGTTTTCTTAAATACTTTACAAACACAGCTAATTCCCAAGAGGCCACTTAACGTTCTGTAAAAGTACCGAGCAGGATGATTCTTGTCTTGGTTGTGCACATCTAACCCAGAGCAAGGAGCAGAAATTACGCGAGCAACTTTTTAACATTTTTTCTTGTCTTTTAACAAATCAGTTCATGCCCAAAGTGAAATTCTTTCTTCTTCACACATCCCAGCAAAGTAGATAAGTATTCCCAGTGATGTCCCTATCATGACTGATAATTTATTAGACTACAAACAGGCACTGGCTCTGTGCAAAAGCCACCTCAGACACCCGGCTGGGCATGCAGGAGTGCCAGCCAGGTTATGCACCCTGGTGTCCCATGGTGTTCCCCATCCTGCAGAAGGCAATCACTAAAAAGAATCCAAGAACTGGTAATACTCAGCACATCGCTACAGGATGGCAGCAAGAGCTAGAAGGGTAAATGTATCGGTCCTCCCATTTCCATATAATCCTGACAGTTTTCACTCAGGAAAGGATGGGGTGATCTCACATCACTGCAGCGATGCTCAAACTAGTTATCAGCGTGAGGAATTGGGTGCAGTGAGGTTACAGCAGACCTCATTTTAAGGTCTTTGGCTGCCCCAGCCGCTCTCCTAGAGAGGAAATAGTAATAGGAAGAACTATTTTGCCGGAATTACCTGTACCCATCTCCTCTACAAAAAGTCAGACTAGCCAAGGACCATGAAGGTTTTTTCCCCCGACACAACTCCACTAGTTACAAAGAGCCTTGTCTTTCTAGCCTCCTACTTCAATTTGTCAGCAAAATATTTAAAACAAGCCCACAGCAAGTAAAATACATCAAAGCTGCTGCCACATGCCCAAAATGACAAAGGTTGATCAGGTTTCTCTGATGCAAACATCATCAATGGGACGAATGCAACTCAACAGGAAGAATACAGTCAAACCCATAGATCCTCACCAGTCATTCTCTCTCCCATTTTGTGGCATCTCTTCAGTGGTGACTGAATAAACAGGGTTATGAAGTAAGCTCTTAGAGGCACCAGCCACCCCTAACAAGGCTGTTAACCAACCAATCCATCTCCTGGCTAAATACTGATGTTCTTTTTCAGCAAAAAATAAAGGCAACTCAATCCTTATTACTTTAGCTTCCCCTCTAGGATTAAGAAGGACACAGCAGCAGGGTCACCAACAGGTGCAGATGTATCTGAGCTCTCTTCCAAGATCTCTTCCTACAGAAGTGTGAGGAGGATAAAATACCCCAGTGTGATCACATCCAGACACTCCTTTTCGAAAGCAAATTCTGAGCAACTGGTGAGAAGAAAACTCTGGGACATTTTCAATGTGTCCTTTAAGTCAATAGCTGAAACACAGAGGACTGGCCAGACACCATTAAAAGAAGTCACACCAGTTACAACATCATAGTGAGCTTTCTGCTAAGGCCTAAACTTGAAAAATTTGTAGTAGGGGAAGGAGAAAGAAAAAGGAAGAAAGAAAAGAGTGCACTGAAGTATTTTTTTGAGGTTGTTTAAGGAATCCATTACTTAAAGAGAGATAAATGTAACTTTTCCTAAAATCCCAAGAAAAAAATGGACTTTGAACTAATGCTAAATAAACGTTAATATAGCGATCATCTGTGCTTTGCTAATATCATTTCAATATTTATCTTAGTTATGAAAAGTTGAAATCCTGAGGATTTAAAAAAAGACTGATATACTTAAAAATTCATAAGTGATTAAACATTCTTATGATGTCTTTTTTTCTATGGAAATGAAATACTTTGATCTTCCCAAGAATCACTTCAGATGACTGCCCATTTCTGTTTCTTCTGTGAACTGAGCCAAAAAGTTTAGTTTTTATTAACATCTACGCTTAGCTGTTTTTTTCCACATATTTTGCATGGCGTGTCCCACTCCCTATTGCTCTGCTGCGTGCCTTACAGTTTTACTGCATGCCTTAATTTGTCCAGCTCACTGAAAGGAGGCAATAAAAAAAAAAAAAAAAAAAAAAAAAAAAAAAAAAAAAAAAACACTAACCACCACAGCATTTTGAAACTATATTCCAAAAATAGGAAAAGTAGAATTCCCTCTAGAGTTGACAAAAAATACAAAATATATTAATCTGAATTTTTATTCTTGAATTGTATTCAAAAATTTGTTCAGTTTTCCAAATTAAAAACAAATGGGGAAAAATAATAAATTTTTCCAAAGAAAATAGTAAATTCCATAAGAATAGCATTTTCTATTACCAAGCTTTCATAGGCAGATCTAACAGCATTATATAGGTAGTAAATTTTACTGGAAGAGCTTTTATTTCATTTCTTAAGGGGAAAAAAATGTATGCTTTGTCTGTACTGAGAGTACAGTAATACTTTAGGTCAAATAAAAATCTTTCCTTATCCATTTTTTTTTCTTTCTCCCTTCAATATATTTTTCCCAATTGCCAACACAACAAACTTGATTTCACTGGAAAAGTGTGTGTAGTCATATGCAAAAGTAGCTTAGGTAGTACATTCATTTTGCTGTTTATAATGTCCCGTTGGAAACTGTGAGAACTCTACAATTACTCAAGTGCAAGACAATAAGTCAAAGCAAAATCTGGGCTGCCCTTTGGTGACGTCTAAGCCAAGCAGCGTCTTGCTGAAGGATTCACCACAGAGTTCAAGACACCACCAGCCTCCAGAGTGCTTGGCATAAGAACAGCTTATAGGAATTGCTCCCATCTGGGGATTTCTGTTTTCTCATCCAAGAAGAACTAACATGGGCTTGACCAGTGCTCCCCATCCTTCCAATAGCATGGAAGAGTGCACAGTTTCCTTCCTTCATATTTCCGTGTCACTCTGTGATAGCAAGGAAGAAACCATGCCTCAGGGTCCAGATTACATCTAACTGCTTCAGAACGTAAGGCAGCAAAAACTCCCACATACTGAATTCCAGCAACATATCACAGAACTGATATTTATGGATGTAGAAAAGACTGTCCATCTATAACTCTTCTGGGCTCATTCCCTTCTCCATTAACCTTCAGGTTTGCTTTATGCAGATAACCAGAATTACACATTACATTGGAGAGAGAGGTCCTCTTGAAAAGGGAAAAACACCACATCATATCAAGAAGATTTCTACCTTGGACTAGGGTAAACTGATCAGCTATGGCCTGTTAATTACAGACACAGCATTCACAGACAGCTAGGCTCATTACAGGCAGTGGAGCTTTCGCCATTAACTTCAGAGAGATCAGGATAAAGCGCTCCATGCAATCGGGATAATTTAAAGCATGTTAAGCAAGGAAAGGAAGGGGTATATATGTTTGCTACCACTGGGAGAGCACAGGTCCTCTTGGATGGGTCCTCTACACTGTCCTGATTGTTCCCCTCACCGTGGGGCACAGAACCCAGCTGGGATCTTGCAGGGCTCCTGCAAAAGGAGCAACAAAATCCAGAGGCCCATTGCTCCCTCCTCTTCATAGCAGTCCCAGGGAAAGAAACACGTTTCTAGGTAGACCCTTGTGGCAAATAGCTTCTGGCTACAGGACAGAAAAACAAACAAACAAACAAACTACCCAAAACTACAGGCATAAGCAGACATACTGAAAGTCTTTATTATTTTTAGAAATTTTTGAACCCTCGAAGTCTCAAGGAGAAGCTTTCTCCATCACTGTGATTTCAGGTTGTTCACCACTACAGCTTTTTCTGCCAAGTACACTCTACTTCCCCAAGACATGCTGCAGCTAATTCCTGTACTTTTTTATATAATTCATTCACTGTGAAACAACACAGCTCCATAGTGATCTTTGGGAGCTTAACTAACCTTTGCCCAAATCTGGGGCTGGCTTAGTTCAGCTCCTCCCTCAAGATTTTTCTGAATTTCTAAGGAATTGCATATGGGTAAATCGAAGACAGAAAACAGTGTTACTTTTATCTTACTAAGTTTGTGCAAATTTTAGCTAGGTTAAATTTTTCTGAAAGGTATACTTAAAAAACAGTTTTAGCAGCTTCTCTCAGGTAGAATTTAAATGATCAATTTTGAAGAAGGTTTTATGACAAAATGACCAATAATAGCACAAGGTCCAGGCATTAATATTAACCTGTAATAAAAGGAATGATGGTTAAACCATTTCTAGAAATAAAAGATGAGTACCTGGTGCTACAGTGCTGGAAGAAGCACACAGCTTAAATTATATCCAATCAGACAAAACACTGATATTAAACATTTATGAGGAGCTCTGATATATTCTGAATTAATCAACTCCTGCACATTTGAATGTTTTAATATTTAATGCTGCTACCTCAACAGTCCTTAGAAATATTAAATTTTCACACTTTTCTTATAAAATGAGCAGCAAGAGATTTTGCCACACACATTTGATTTGTGGTTTCAGGTTTTGTGCTGGGCTGTATTTTGCAGAAAACCATGATTACTATGTAGTGAGCTGTAGCTGAAACTCAACACTTTCAGCACAGATGAAACAAGAAAACAGACAGTAATCATGGAAATAACCAATATTAAGCCAAGGGTAAGTACATGTGGAATCTGATTATGTCTCCCAGGCACAATGGATTACTTGTGAAGCCTTACTAATATCATACTTTCATGAAATCTCTTGGATGAGTGTAAATGGCACGCTAAAGGCATTTTAGATATCATAATGTATTAGTGTTAGTGTGTTAGCATAGTAAGTCTTCTCCCAACACCAGCTGTGTAAAACACAAAAATAAATAACACACACACAATGTCCTGAAATCTCCTCACTGAAAAGTGCAAACACTTCCAAAATCTCTCTCCACAGATGATGATATCAAATCATGTTAAAAGTAACATGTGAGAAATTTTACACTCACTTACCGTATTCTCTTCTCAAAGTATTGCTCTTTAGAGCGTATTAAAGGTGAAAAGAGACATCAAGACCTCCTTTAGAAGACATTGAGAGTTATACGATACCAATACCATTAAGATGTTTGTGTTGATTATAAAAATTATTCTGGTATTTGCACTGAATAAAATAAAAATTATCAAGGAGTTCTTAGATTAAAAAAGAAAATACACAGATGCAAGCTTTGCCGAAGTTGCTGGAAACTGTAGGAGGACAGTAACCCAATTAAGGACTACCCCATCAACATGCATCCCTTTTCAATTTGCTTAGACTCTGGTGATTCACAGTAATGGTTCTGCAAGTGTGTGAACCCCTGCATATGTCTCTGCCCCTTGTTCAGTCTAAATTCAATATATAGCTATCATTTCATACATTTTTCTCTGCATTTTCTTTATGGACTCCTAAACTGAAAGTACCATCCCATTAACATAATACTGGTAAGTAGAAACAGAACCATGGCTATCAGAAATACTGCATCGTTCAAGCTAGACTACAGAAAACCTCAGCATATGTATGTCATTAGTAAAGGCACAACCTACCTACACCAGGGCTATGGATGATCCCCATGGTGGACTCCAGTGGTGACAAGGCCTTCCAGTACAGGAGGTCCAACAGAGCGGCAACTGCTTTTCAAACACTCTGTATCCCACAGCACTACCCAACTCTGATGAATAACACAAGACTTTGATTAGGTTTTTAAAAAACCTATGGAGCCAAAACAAACATGATGATTGCCCAAGGCATGACAGCCACGTTCAGTAACCCAAAGAAGCAGCAGAGATCCCTCCTGCACTGGCTGGAAGGCGCTTTGCAGATTAGCAACTCTCGGCAAGGGAATATGTGTCATCCTAGTTTGCGCCAAACACCAAGGAGCTCCTCAAAAGGCTGCACACCCCCAAAATTGCCTCCCTCAAGCCCGAGTCCTCCAAAGCTGTGCAAGACCAGGAGCCTGGCAGTTCTGCAAGGCCACATCCTCCAGGGCAGGACCAAGAGCTGCACCTCGTGCATGTGAAAGGTAGGGAAGGAAAGAGCTACTCACAGCCGCCTCTCAGCTAGCAGCATTTTCAACAGCCTGTGAGCAGCTATTTTCTTCCACCCCATGCTGAGAGACTGGCACCAACACAGGCCACAAGGGAAAGCATTTGCAAGTAAGAATTCACGCTGACTGAACCGATGCACTGCTGTGCTGCCGAGCTGCTTGTGCTATTCAAAGGACATGCTATTTTTAAGTACTTGCTATATAGTTACGTATGTATATTTGATATTTGCTACTTAAAAATATCAGCAAGGCTTGTCAGCAAATCTCTGAATAAAGAATGAGAAAGAGAAGCAACCGCTACTAGTGGGCTGCCGTGCAGACAGGCTTGGTGCTAGATGGCAGGTTCAGATACAGACTATGATACCTGATCCCAGAAGTCACCCACGGGCAGCTGAAGGGACATTTGTATTGATTGAGCCAGCAAGTTTATTCTGAACTTGCAAATGAGTAATAAAAGAGCAATAATCATAATTAAAAAAAGAACACACCACACACCACCAAGAGGGATTATAGACCAGCTTTCTGATTTAATGTAAGTGATATCCAGCAAAAATCAAGTCTACTTGCAATAGAATGCTGCCTGGAAAACATGTTATATTTCAATTCCTTATGCCGTCTGGCCAGCACTAAGAGATAGAGACCCCAAACACCCAAAGCAGTTGCACACAAAAGACTGACCCCACAAAAACAAGACTGCTTATTTTATGCTATTGCTGATAATTGAAAGGGGGAAAAAAAAAAGACAAAAAGCACAGCAATAATTCAATCATCTACTGAAATACTTTTAAAAGTCAGTTAAGTTCCTTCATATAATCAGTTAAAACAACAGTGGTCCTTGATTTCCAAAGATGAACATCTTTGGCCAGAAGCAGGCATGCACATGTGAAATAATATTGCTGGCAGGTGTCCTGTGGAGGTTTATGTTTCTGTGAATAACAGATAGAAAAGTATGAAGAAACTAATAAAAAAATAGTTTATATCCTCAAAACTGAGCTTGGATTTGCAGACATATAGCAAGGAAAATAAATTTTTCAACATATACTGCAATGAAAGGAGAGCACGTGCTGGCTCCAACATATTTGTTTCATAATAGAGATAATAAAAAGGTAATAAAATCCCAAGTGAACTTCTAATTGACTGCTAAGGGTTGTGACACTATTGTGAAGATACCCATCTTTGAAAAGCAGGATTTGACTAGAACTGATAAGAACTGGAGAAACGTTCAGAGAGCAAAGGCAGTACATGACCCAATAATCTGAGCACGTTTAATAACGGGGCGGGGGGGGGGGGGGGGAACCCTAATAAGGTGATAAAAGCCAAACAAGCTAGAAATGAAGCTCAGGGGGATATAGCCCGGTGAGACCCACAGCAATCAGTTGTGGTGAACAAGGATCTCTTTCCTTCGCAGGCAGGAGCACAGAGGTGGTCAAGCTCTGCTTTAAGCCCAGACTCTCAGGGGAATTTCAGCCAATAATATTTCTGTGCACTCAAGACAGAAGCCCTTCCATTTGCAAACTGCTGTTGAAAAGCTACAGATAATAAAGACAGGAACTGCATTTGTAGAGGCAAAACCGGCTGGAGAAAATGTTAATGTGGAAAAGCTGTGAGGGCAAGCGAGCATAAGCAGGGCTCAGGCACTTCATGAGGTTGGCTCCAGTACTGCAGTCTGACATCCAAGCAAACAACAGCAGAATCCCTTTACCAGGGCTCAGGAGTTATTCAAAAGAGGCCACATTACACCTGATCACCCCACTTCAATAAACTGTAGAAAAGAAAAAACCTGGAGAGTCAACCTTTCTCCATGAAAGGCTGACTGCTACATGACATCCTTTTAAATGCTTCTTACCTCTTAACTTGCCTACATAGCCTGGAGGTCACAGCAGGCTCTGGCTGTTTCCCTGGCACTGAAGGACACTCAGTGGCAAGTGGAAGCCACCCCACTCTTGAGCAATTTGCACTGATGAACCTTGATTAGCACCTGGCATGCATGAGGGGCTGTCACAGAAGCCCTTCTTAGCCAGCTTGCTGTGTCTATGTGACACCCTAAGGCAGAGATTGGCAGCAGTTAAATTAAGGAAGTATAGCAAATGACAAATGCTTGTGTATATAAACTTACCATCGAAATAAATGCCAAATATGTAGCACAATAAGGACAATCTATGTCTGTCTATATTATGTAGTTATAGTCATATCTATATTCTAGTGACTTACACAAAAGTCAGTCTCTTGCTTGCAAACCAAATTCCTTCAAACATATCCAAGATCCAATCATAAAAGGGAGAAAATTTGCAGGTCCCAGTGAGGAGCTGATGAGTTATGCATTTGCCCAGCTGGTCTGAGAGCTGACAAGATCAGAAACCTGTCTTTCATCAACATAAAATCTTGAATTAAACCACTGACTACAAAATACCTATGTAACCCTCTGAATCCTGTCAAACTGCCTGCCCAAGCATCAAGCATCATCTTAGTGAAAACAACCTTTAAAAATGACCAGGAAGGTAAAATTATTGGAAAGTTTTAAGCAAACCCAAAGAGGCATTTAAAACAAACCTGTCTTCTCAGCTAATGCTGGAGCACTGCACAGACCCTTCCTTGCTGTGGTGGGTCAAAAAAATAATACCGCTCAAGTAATTGTAAAGCATATGGGAAAGGCAGGTGCTGCTCTTCATTGTCATGCTAAAAATCTCCTAACAATCTTCTTTAGCATTTGCAGCTGTCTTTGCTTTACCAGTGTATAGTAATTATCCATCTGATTATCTATGTAACACCTGCAGTTAGCTGGTTCACCAGTTTAGCTACTTCTAAGGATGCAAAGTTTTCCAAAAATCAGCGAAGTTTACGTTTGCTACAATATTGTTAAAACCCAATTGCACTTTGAACACTTCACCTACATATTCACTGAAAGAAAATTTCAAATGGCTGTATAATTATCTGCACATTTGTACAAGTGCTTGAGATACGGTGTTCCAGAACTTAAAAAGCATCATAAAAATGTCCTCAGTAAATCTTAAAATATCACGTAGTTTAGTCAATACTTTACAAAGTACAATTACTATAACCACATTTTTATTACTGAGTATATCCATCACACTACAGGATACATCATGTATCCATTTTATATGGTCAAGTTCTCATTCTTTCTGACTCCCTCTCTCTTTTTTTTTTTAATGTTGATCACATTCTTTCTTCTTATATGAAAAAGCTGTTTCCCCACAGTGTTCTTCACCCAGTCCAATGCAGCTCTACTCAGCCACTTGCCCATGGCCATTTGACAGCTGAGTAAAATATTATTAGTTTTTTTATTAACATAAGCCATCAGGAGAAAGGACAAGGAGGGTAGATTTTGTATCTCTCCAAACTGGTGAATTTTCATGGCATTTTGATTGCACAGTCTTCCTCTTCCATTTGCTCAGACAACAGAATATTTAGCAATATTGGCAAATTACACTGAGACCCACATGTGAGATGCACAACTATAAACATGACAATTTTGGGCACAAATTTTAACCAATATCCTTGATGTGTCTCTTACTGTATTAAGTGGCTCCATGGTAATTTGTAGATTACAGGTTGTCTTTCCTTGTGCTCTCTTAACTTTCCATATTTCCTATTGGAACACTTGAAAATACTTTGTTTATCTACCCACTCCTTGTAGCTTCCTTTACATGTAAACTGCTCTTTTTCAGCTCCTATCAAGCTTCTTTTAAGCGAAGGCGGTCCAGAAAAGAACACTTTATATTGTGTGATATGAAGCCTGGTTTCTGTGCAGAAACAAGCATAGAAGTGCAATGAGTGTCCTTCCCCAGCACTTCTCTCCCTGTTAAACCTTTAGCTAATTTCTGTGATATACAGCACACTGGAAACATATTATACTTCAATAAACTCTCTAAAAAAATCACTGTCACAAACAAGTTGCCCAGATATACTCATTTCCCATGGAAGGGAAAGCTCCTGCATCAGTGTTAGCAGACACCAGAGACTCCACACGGGCCTGCAGCTCCAGCTGCAAGAAAAGCATCGTTCACAGCTTGCGTCTTATTAGACAAGGAGTAATCCCAGCCAGAGACGCAGAGCTGTGGGAAATGAAGCTTCACAAGTTCTGCTCAATGAATTACTTGGAAAGGAGAGCCTGTCTCAGAAATGGGGTTGGGAAGTTCTGTCTTCTACCATGTGTCACATCATGATAAGACACAACCATCTGCCTACAGAAAGTGTCACTGTGTTACTCCAGTTCCATTTGTGCAGGACCGGCCACTAACTAAAATGTTAAGGGAGAACTATTCACAGATTATCATTTTGGATGCCTCGGCATTTGAAGATCTATTTAGGTTTGATCACAGCCTATATTGAAAAGTGAAGATGCCTCAGTATAAAAAATCCCCAAATGAGACAACTAATAGAGCAGATTACTGTTATCAGGGGATACCCCCTCAAGAGCTCACTATCTGATACAGGTGTGATTACCAGACCAGAAATTATCAAGGCCAGCATGCAATATCCTGGAAAAGTAATAATAATTTTACCAAAAAAAGACCCAGAAAAAAATACTTCTTTTGTGTGTGTTATTCACATGCAAAATTATATTCAGAATGATGGAGGGAAAAGTATACTCTATTTTGTATAATTTTTCAGCCCAAAAGCCTAAAATATAGTATAAAAGTGTAAACATACACTTATATACATAGTATACATAGTATAATCATTGCATCATTAAGAAAGCGGGGATGGGAATGAAAGGGATGGGAAGCCCAGGAAAGCACTCTGAGCCCCAGGTGAGCCTGCAACCTTGTGGAAACTCACCTATAGATTTAGACTGCTCTGGAAGAGAAAATTTACACTCAATGTAAGTGTAAATTGTCTTCTAAATTCCACTCCATTTTAGAACAACAAAGGCCTTTAAAGGTGTTTTATGAGGAATTTGCACGCTGTCAGTCTGCTTTTTTCCCTTTTCTCTCAGATGGGAGAAAGTACTGGAAGAAAAATCCGGGATCACTTGGTATTCCTCTGTGCAGAAGAAATCCCTTCTCCTCAGTTCCCTATGCAGAGAAGAGGAGGAATTCCCTGGCACAACAGCAGAATTACATTGAGATCCTCTGTTGTTTGCTCCTTCCCCAAGTTCTTGGTCATGTTACATCAGTATCACACCTCCATCCCACACGACAGATTAGAAGATGCCTCTCAATTGCAGTGCAGAGCTGAAGATGAGCACAGAGACCTACAAAATTAATTTTTCCCTGGATGTATTCTAATTACTCTTTATATTCTGGTTCTGCCACAGAAAGTACCACTCCTGGGTACAGGAGCGAGTGCAGTAGCACATCTTGACATCAGGCATCTGAATTTCAACATGCTGCTCCTCTTTCTGCTGTACACTTGACATGGTAAAATACAGACTCTGCAGGCTTGTAATAATGTAATTATGAAATCACTCAGCTGGGGCGAATGGAGAATTCCTATCTTCACAGAAAGCCGGGGAAGCTGGTTTCAGGGCAGAATTAGCAATCGTTTTCAGACTAAAATACAGTGGTTCTACAAAAATAGTTTGAGACAAGAAGATGAGAAGTCTGTTATGAAGACTTCCCCAGCGTGTGTTGTGCAAGAAGGTGTGAGGAGGCAGGGACCGCATACTGTAAGCTGTAAGTTTCTGTCTAGGAACATTTAAAATATGAATTTTCACAGGTTTTGAGCACCAAGAGTTCCATTAACTTCACCTGCACTTTTTTGTACTAAAAACTACACTTTCATCATCAGTTTGTAAAACGAGCATTTCAAATCAGAGGCAGTGCTGATCACTGTGTGCTTTACAAGCTGAACAAGGGAGCCCCTCTGCTAAGCAAAAGGGCTGGTCCGGTATTTGCAGGTGAGCCCTGTGGCCCCCAAGCACTGCTGTCCAAATTGCACTGAATGTCCTGTGGAGCAGCCGTAGTATCTCTGTGTTTGTAGGTTAAACAAACCCCACTGAAGCCTTTGGCCACCAAACCAATACAAGTTATGCAGCCTCTGTGTATATATTTCCAGTAGCATTTTGCTAGTCAAAAGATCATTATAAATGTAAACATATGTACGTTTATGCCATTAAAATTAACTGGTCTGTATACTATGGGTAACTTAACAACACAGCTAACAATGTAGTAACAACTCATAAAAAAAGCACTTTTTTTTTTTTTTAGGATTTTTTAAATTCTGTGGGGTTTTATTCATATATGTCAGCTTTCCTGACTCGAGTTGCCCCGATGGAATCCTCAGGGTTACTTGTGCAAATAATTATCACAGGCTCGACCTGGAAATCTGCAGAGAAACTCAACCACCACAAAGAACCAAGTTCTGAAGAGGGAATTGGAAGGCTTTTTTCAGCTGGGATTATTTTGTGCTTCGCTTTAAAGGGAAGCGCAGAGTAGATAAGTAGTTTCTTATCTTCTTGATACCTTTTTGCTGTTGTCCTCTCTTTGAACCCCCATAATCCTCTTTCCTACAGAGGAACGAGGAGCATTTGGGGGCTCGCGGGTGGTGGAGGGGCTCCCGCCAGGGCTCCAGGGCTCTGCCCAAGGCCTTCGCTACCCGTTCGCTCCGAACCACGTGCCGAGGCCGGGTTTAAACACGCAAAGCTGCGATTTGAAACGTATCTTGCCTTTGCAAGCAGCCCTGGCGCGGAGCGCATTGATGTGTCATGCGCAGGTTTGCATCACCCTTTTGGGGATGATTGGTTTCAAATCCCCTAATCAGCTTAGAGTCCAAATAATTGAGCTGTGCGTTGGGGAAGGTCCTTGGAGGCTGGCGTGAAGACGCGCTCGCTCCCGGCTCCGCGGTGAAACCGGAGCTGTCGGCGCCAGCCGCGGGCTGCAGCAGCCTCCCGCGCTCTCCATGCTCCCCAGCGCGGGCAGCCAGAGCCTCGGGGCTTTGCCAAGGAGTATCGTGAGCCCCAGCTCCCTACACACGTGGGGCTCATGGCACCACGGGTCGTGTTTATTGTTCTTCAAAAAAAAAGATTTAATATGCATGCATGTATGAAGCTAAGGTTTAAATGCATAGGTTTATTCTGTTTTATTTGAAATTGAAACAGTGGCTAAACCACTCGTAGCAGACACTGTTCTCTGTGTCCTCTAAAAACTGTGATCCCCGAAAGGGTGCCAAACTCAGATGTGCCATAAATAGTGATGAAAATACACCTGAGTGTGGGCTAGAGTGACTTTGGGAACAGTGGGCACTGAAGTAACACTGACCCGTGTTTGATGAAAGCGTGTCACTCTGTGCTGTGGTTTCCTCCACTCCTGTTTCAAAGGACACATTTCCATCACTGCTTGACACCTCCAGACCCCACCAGGGCCACTGTCTGGGGCAGAGGCACCCCAAGGAAATGAAGGGTTTTCCCCAGGCAAAAGGGACTGTCAAAGTTTGCCTGTTCCCCCTGAGCTCCCATTCTCCTTCCTGTGTTGTCCAAGACAGTCTTCCCTCCATCTCCTTTCACAACCCTCCCTCACTTCCAGTAACTAAAGAAGGGCAGAAGAGTTAGAAATTCTTTTTTTTTGTTGCACACTTGACTGTACCTGTGTTATATCGACTCCCTTTATTATCTTCTCCTTATCTCCTTCCCTTATTTCCTACTTATCTGCAATACTGGGACATCAAATGGTAAAAAAGCAGGGGCTGCTCTCCAAGCTCTTTGTAATTAGTTTTCCCATCTTGTCCCCTAATACCTCCCCTGGCTTGAGGCTTAATATGTTTCTGTTCACAATCTCCTGAACATATGGTGTCAAGCGTGCAGCACGCTGGGAGGTTCACCTGAAGCCCCTGCACATGTATCTGCCGTGGAAAGAACAGCCTCGGTGGCAGCCAATTAATCTCAGCCCGCTCATTAGCAGAGGGCAGGCCGGCTGCAAGAGGAGAGAGCGGGTGAGCGGTGTCTTCATCGGCATTCAGCTTGGAAGCATTAGATATTGCTGAAGCAAAAGTGCTTCTGTGCTATCTATGCCTTTGCCTAAAAACAGTCTTGAAGCTGCTGTAGACCTTGAGCCCACTGGTGCTCCCAGTGTGGTACGGACTCGGTTGAAAGCCACAGCCTCCACTCACCGCCACCGCTTTGATAACGCTGCACCCCAGAGTCACAGTTCCAGGCAAATTTAATACAAAAACTAAATAGCATTAAAATGAAGGCAATCTCAGGATGATGTGTAAAATGTACATATTGCCATTCCAGGGAAAGTATTTCTTCTTGCAAAACTAATTTGAATAAATTACTTTGCAGATATGTTTTACTCGGTTTATCGCGACAAGGCATATCAGCAAGACAAAACACTTTGCTTACCTGTTTCCTTTTATTTAACTCAAGGGATTCATAAGCTTGTCATCAATTATAGTCACAAACAAATTGGCTTGTTTAAAAAAAAAAGAGCGTACTTCAATAGAGCTTTTCTAATTTGAATATCTCAGAGGACTTTATGTCCTACTACATTAATATTCTTCATAATACCAATTGAAGAAAAATGAAAGTATAGAGATAAATCACCTAGTATTTAAATGCACTAGCCAAGGCAAAGCACAGCACAAAATTTAGGATGCAATACAAAGTTTAATTCCATTTTCCTAATGAAAATAAAAATCCCACCAAGGCAAAGAAATAGCCTATTTATCGCTTCAGGTTCTCCTCTGTCCCATTGCATCGTGCCTCGAGCTCCATCTCTGCATGGCCCCGCGTTGGTCTCTGGTCGCAATGGGCACCACGAGGCTCTCAGTGCTCAAGGCTCCTCTTGCGCCTGTCTGCAAACCTGCCCGAGTCGCTCTCTGGCATTTTGATGCTATTACCTTCTTTCTGCTGCTTCTGAGACTTTACTCAGCCCCTCTCATGATCATTATTTCATGACCATGCTCTCTCTGCAGTCTCCAGAGTCTACCCTATACAGAAAATCCCTCTTTAATCAGGAAGCTGAAGAAAACCTTTAGAGATTAGGTCAGTTTCGAGCTTAAAAAACACCAACTTTTTGAGGGTCACCAGACCATCAGCAGATGAGAATCAGCTCTGTCTTATGGTTGGCAACTTTTTTGCATAGATATGGCTAGAAACATAAAACCTGTCACTAGGGTCACTTCACCACAAGCCATTCTCAAACTGCTACAAAGACAACCTACTCTTTCTGTTAGCCCTGCTGGAAAATGCCCACTTTGGCCAACAGCCTCTTCCCTGCCCTCATGCCTTGATCATGTCCTCTTTACTGCCACCAGTGCTTGTCCTCTGGGAGTGGCACTGGTCTCCTCTCCACCCCAACTGCTGGAGACCCAAAAGCTTTCTCAGGAGCTTCATCTGTTTTCAGCTTTTACCTAAAAATCACTTTTTTTTTTTCGCATAAACTTGCTTCACCCTATGGTGCTCCGTTTTGATTTTGCAACTTAACTGCTTAGCTGTACAAAACAGATGTGCACAAACACATCATAAGAGTCCCTACACAAGAAAAATACCTGATTTAATGTGCTTCACAAATCTTTCAGATATATTTTTAAATATTTCTGTGAATAAGAGAATTGATAAAGTTTGTTTTCCTCTGGAGCAGTGCATCACTGCTAACATCTCTAGCACCAGTAAGGTTGACACATTGCCTAGGGCAGGGTGTTTGCAAGGTCTCTCACCTGTAAGAGTTTTTCTGCAACAAATAAATATCCAAGCTCATAGAGCAGTCTCTAATTATAGTGGAGACACTAAATACTAGCTCTTTTCCCCCAGCAGCTACTGATATCCATGGAGCTTGTAGAGACCTCTGTGCCTATGTTATAGCTTGAAGTTAGCCAACAGATTCAAAAGGGAGGGGAGACAACATAATGAGAATGCCTCAAAAAACAGCGTGTCCACAAGAACTTGCTTCAGGGAAAACCACATTTATTCCCAAGCATGAGCATGCGGGGAAGGCAACGGCATCACAGCAGTGTGAGGAACACTTACTCAATGTCTTGATCTACAGCGTCTTGCTACGCTGGTGAAAACAGAACTGAGTAAGCAGAAGGAACACCCACAGGAGCACTTGAACGTGGCGGGCATTGCTAGGGACGGGACCTACCCCCATCACTGCAGTGACAGCAGACTGGCACTGGGGGAGGCAGCCCAGTGCCCAAGACACACTGGGAATGGGGCTACGGAGCAATCCCAGCGCCTGCTGCGGCTTTGCCTCTGGCCAGGCCAGCTATTTCACTTTAAAGACCTCAACAGATTCAATTAAGTGGCTCTTTCATCTGGGTAGAACTTGAGCAGGGAGCAACACTTGAGCTGGAAACAAAGACAAGCCCTGAGGTAGAATATCTTCTAATATTCCTACGATAATTTATTATCATAATGCTTCCACTGTTCTTCATAGGCTAAGTAAGTAAAAGCGTGTTGTGATTAAGGTACAGAATATCTGATTTGAGAGGTACATAAAAAGAAATCTAGGAGTGCTATCTATCAAGAAGATAACTGCAAAAGGATCAAGGCTTCCCCCATTCTCACCATAAATCTTTCACTGAGAAGAACTAATAGGCTATAAAGAATATGAATTTCAAAAAAATAAAAATGAAAAAGGAGACATGTTAAACACTACCTAACAAGCTTCATGACATGTGCACAAAAGTCTTAAATTCAATGTCACAAACTCAATACCATCAAAAGATTCAGCTACAATGTTCTTATTAGAGATGCTACTGTTAGCTGAGCACAATATTATAAGACACGAAGATCTTCAGCATGTTTTAAATGTTTTAAATTCATAAAACTGATTCACAGAAATATCACAAAAGTATCAAAACACGCTCTTTCCCTTTTGCCTTGTTATTTAATATATGTGCAGCTTTCTGTAATTAATAAAGATGCTCAAACACTTAAAGAAAACAGATGATCCACAAAACTGCCTTTGTGAGCATGATTCTATGAAATTATTATGCCTACTCTACTGAACACACCAAAACATACAAGAATTAATACCTGTGTATGTTTAAATTACAGCTTTGAGGGAGATTAAATTTAAAACACTCCACATACTCCCAGAGGTAGTGTAAACTGGTTATTCTTCACGGGTATTTTCATAGGGAAAACACCTTCTTCAAAAGTATTCAATATTGTGATACTGCCATATAATAAAACATCTCTTTTCCGTTTTACATTTGGGGCACATAAGCCTTTATTTTCTGTTTAAATGTACTAATCTTCTTAACGCTATAATCAAGGCTCTAATATATAATATTATCAGTTTATATTTAGAAGGAATAACTGTCACTTTAGTGGTGATAGACATATCTCTCCATTCATCAGACCGAATTACCCTGGATAAATCCCTTTCCCCAATTCATTTCTGCAGAGACAGCAAGCAGCTTTATTTTATTTAAAAGTAAATCATACAGTTGCAAGATATTTATAGTTAACATGTAAAAATCCTCCCTTAATTTCAAGAAATGCTTCTTTCTTCCTCCATTTCTCAGAAGGAAAATGTTCTAGTTTGCAGATTTTTAAATAACACTGAATTTCACAAGCTACAAATTCAACCAAAAGGTATTTCCTCACCGAACAAGTGACAAATGCTAAAATTATGTTTGCATCTTTCAATAGCTTTATATTCTTGGAAAGAAAAAAAGGAGTCTGAGCATTTGGGGACATTTAAGTGAGCTTATATTTGAGCATAGCTCAAAATTCCATTTTTTATGCAGAATTAGGGTTCTTGAGATTCCCAGCCATTTTTAATCCCCTCAGAATATATTAGTAGCTATGTACCACATAAAAGGTGTCCCTTGATACAAAAAAATGAGCCAGAACTAAGCCACAGAAACGTAGCCTTCCTCTGAGATATTAAAGGGGGGAATTTCAAGACACAAGACAGTTGAGCTTTCTTTTAGCATATGGTAGGAACTAGCTTAGGTCTTGCCTAACCTAACAGACAGTAAGTGAGTGTAAGAAATAGCAGTTAAATACCTAGAAGCCTGAAATAAATATTAGGATCTCTGCCACCCCTCTCATATATACTGCGTTGTTGTTCTTCCTCTGATTCTGAAGAGCACATTAAATCATTAGTCTCCCAATGTGTACAGCTCTTTATCCCAGCAGTGATCTGATTGCCTGCAATAGAAGAGCTCAAGAAGCAACAAAACATCCAAATAGGTAACAAAGGATCTCATGTAATTTGCTCTTACACGTATAATTAAAAGAAAAGTCAAGCAGCTAATTATCCCGTTATTATATATTTTATTGTACTTAAACATTTCAGAATTATTCAAGACAAACGGGAAAATTCTGTTGTGCTGCGATCATTTGCTCCTGATATGCCCACATTGTAAACACCTATACAGGGGCCCAGCAAGTGAAAACTAAAACAAAAAAGGGCATCAGATTCTCGACTAGCTGATCACACAGATATCAATCTCTCTTTATACTAAAGCACAGTATTCTTGACATAAAAAAGAGCAAAAAGATGATTCCCCTCTAATTCAAATTCATTACAACTATTTTGCATGCTAAACATAATAAACATATGCTAAACTCAGCAGAATAGATAGCATTGAACTTGCACACAGCTGGAATGTAATCCAGATCATTTGACCAGGGTGATTTTTCCTACTGAAACATCTGTGCTGTAGTTTTAAGGGACAGTTAGTAAATGAAGTTGTCAATCCAGATACATTTTTTGAGCTGTGAGCTCTTTTAAAAAACAAAAGAGGGAAAGTATTTGATAAGCTAAAAATCTGCATGCTGTGCATCTCTAAAGTCCAGTCCAAATTCCTCTTTACTTAAAATCACTGTAAATAATATTTCCTTCTTAAGCTATATGCAATTTTATTTCATGCAACATTTGTGTAATATGTCAGGACCTAATAATCCATACTTTCTTCTAAATTCTTTTCCACACTCCATCCCCCTTTCAAGGCTTTTTGGGATAGAATTGATTAATTTTACACCTTGCTTAATAGATTTAGCTGAAAACTTGAAACGATTTAAGTTTACACACTGAAGGGGTCAAACTGACTTCCCTGGAATGGTGTAAATACAGAGCCACTCTCCTAAAAGCAACATGATTACTTGGGATTTGAGGTAATCCACACACTAATCAAACGATGTTTTCACTCCGTGTTAAGTGTCAAGAGTTAAGTTTTTGTTCCATTTATGGTGGGTAGCTATAGGGAAGTCAAAAACTTCAGTGCAGGTTGTCAAGGTTGGTGGTGGTTGAGGTGGTGAAGTAAAATCAGAGACTAAAGAAGAAAGAGTGAAAATGCCATGGAGCGCTCAGAGCCCTCCGAGATGCTCACTGCTCCCCTCACACTTGAGCATCTGCTGCGTCTCCGTCATCCTGCACCTGAACGCTGGGGTCAGACGTACCCCGAAGCCGCTCTGCCTGCAGGGGAGAAGGCAGAGAGCCATCGTCCGGAGACTCAGCTTGAGGAACGGATTAGTAGAATTTACAAGCAGCAAGTAGAGTTAGAGCTTGTCATGCTGCCCACAGATCTCTTCTCACACTCATTAGGAGACACAGCAAGGAGCCACGAGCTTGCGCGGGCAACTGGCATCGATCCCCTTCCATGGGGCCACAGCCCTCGGCTGTCACCGAGCGTTAGGGACTGGGGTGCATCGAGGCATCAAACAGTGGAAAAGAGCTGTGTTTCTCAAGGGTTTGCTGCTCTAATGACTTCATGTACCATGCTTAGTAATATCCAAATGGGTCCTGAATATAGGAAAAAACCCTACGTGTTCTGGAGAAACCATGTAAGAAAAAAGAGAGAGTTACTTACGTCTCTGAAGTACTTCTGAGTACTCAAAAGCTTTTCTAGCATGCAAGTAATGTTGAATCATTGAAAAAACACTGTAGTGCAATTCATTCTACCAGGCATTTTGAGAGGGAATTGTTGCAAATGGCAGGATTTGCTCTTTGGAGCAAAACCCCTCTTTTGGAAAAAGGTAGGGTTGAGGGGAATTGGAGATTGGATTCCTGGGCAAGGACCCAAAAGAAGAGTGGTCAGGGTGTAACATGCCACCACCTCTGTTCAAAGATAGTTTATAGTGTAGAAAAACAATTTGTATTAAGGAAACAGCCAGATGACACAGCACAGACTTCTCCCTGTGATGAATGTCGTGAAAGCTCCCAAACATCTGCTGCCACTTGATGAAACAAAACTTACATCTCTCTAAGTAAAATGGTCCACAGATGCTTTGTAGAGTAATTTGGGCTGCTTGAGGACAGGAAGGGACCAGCGCTGTCAGCTTCTGGCCAGACACGCAACGTTTCCTCCAACTCCGACCGAGGCAAATCCTGCACTTACCACAGCTCTATAAGGCTGTAATTTTCACCCAGTATCAAATGCCCTTTGAAGGAAAAGCATGGCAACAAAGAACATAAGGGATAATTTCCCTTAATGATCTAAACTTGAATTTTTGGAAGCTAATTTCCATATCTGCTCTGAACATTTCATTTCTTTTAAAGGTGAGCATCTCTGTAGATAGTATAATTTGGAAAAAAAAATAATTTTAGAGACATGAAAATCTACTTATCCAGTTAAATGAATACCAGTTCTACAGATGTACTGCAGCAATCTTTCAAGTATTCAATAGTTTAAAGTTTGGAAGCAAAAGTATCTTTTAAATGTAGACATCTGGAAAGATCTAAGTGATACACTCCTTCAATCCTTTTTCTTTAATAACACTGAATCGGGGAAAATACTTCTCCACAAAAAAAAAAGAGAGAGAGAATGAAGGAAGATTTGAAGATTTAGTCAATGTATAAAGAAGCTACTAGCAACCTATAAGTATCCTTACAAAAAAGAAAAAAAAAGTGGTTTTGTTGTCTTGGAAGTGTCAGTATTCCCACAAACTGCACTCCAGTGTCTTAAAGAAGAGTAATTTTTCTGTAATTTATTTTGGGAACAAATTCTAGGAGGGTGGTGATAGTTACTTGTTTGAATAAGATCTGCTCAGTGGCCGGAAATTAAATGGTCAACTTGTCAGACGTAGAACTGTTCAATTTTTGGTTCAGTGACCAAAATGAAAAGAAAAAGAAAGAAAAAGAGATCAGCTTGGGTTGACATAAAAGGAAAAGTACTGAAGGGTTTAGCACAAAAAAATAAATTAAAATATCAGCTAGGTCAATATGAAAATCTTCAATGAACCTAAAAAAATTAGTTAAAGAATTTTGTTCAACCAGAAGGGTCTCATTTCATTTTCTGATTATGCAGTTAACTTCTTTTTTTTTCTTTTCACAGTCAGTTTCACGATTAAGATACTTTTCCAAAACAAAAATCAAAACAGTTTGTTTTGAAAATGTCAAAACAAAGTATTTCAAATGTTCCACTTCCCCACCTGTTTTCCTTTAAAATATTTACCAAATTATACTCAAACACATTATTAGATCTTATCCTTCTCAAAGCCATATTTAAGATGAATTTACTTTTCACTACAAACACAGTATTTCTAGCTGAATCAATTACAAAATCCCGTGCCTCCTGCAAGAAGATGGCCAGCTTGAAAACCCATCTGCCTCGATATCAGTCATCAGCAAATCAACTATAATAATTGGAAAGCATAAAAATATTTGCCAGAGGTTTTTGATCTTTGGACTAACCAGAAGGAGGTTCCAAGGCTACAATCTTTTGGGGCCAGAGTCAGAACAGTCGCTCTACAGAAATGTTTAGCATTGGCATTTAGCCAGAGATTGCTCCTTTCAAACATACTAGGAGCTTTATAGCACAAAGTACTGACTCTTTAATTCGGATATCTGGCATCCCCACAAACAAGCCTGCTTGCTGCAATTCAAGGCTGTGCAGCACTTAATTAAACCAGGATCTTTGTGTTGGTCAGCTGTGTTGTTTGGTTTCTTTCTGGAGTTCTTGATACTGGTAATCACTGCAGCCAAGTGTCCAGATGAATGTGGCTAATTCTGGAAGGAGGGTTGTTTTTTTTCTAGTATCGTTTCCTCTGCAAGACAGGAACACTGGGATGTTATTCTGGCCTGGAACCACAGCTTCTTTAGCCAGAAAGATAAATATTATCTCTATTTCTTGTTCTTTGCTATCTATTGTATTGTCTGAGGGAGCAGTGGGAAAAGTGGAAAGCAAACGGAGGAGAGCTTGCCAAGCCCTGTGACGTGATGAATGATTCCTCACATCCCAGGGCCGGACACATGGAGAGGCCACAGAGGGTTGTGCTGCTGTTTTCTTATGTTTAAAAGGCTAGACCACCTTTCATTTACAATACAGAAAGATCTCTCTGGGTGCAAGATCTATGCCAGGACAGACTCGGCTCTACAGCAATATCCCTTCATCCTGCTCTTGATGGGTCATGTATGAAGGAAAACTTACTTTCAGTCAGTACTGGACTGGCTGTGTCCATGCTAATTAATGTATGAATTGGTGAATACTATGTTGAATACCGTAATCAGAACATATATCTCACAGGTATAGAAAGGAGAATATTCCCACAGACACTCTTTTCTGGCCGGCAGATTTTATACCTTCTCCGCTCTCTCTGTTTCCTCCTCCCTGTACATAGAGACCACAAACTTTCACAGCTTCCCTGTATGTTCCCAAGATGATCCTACATAAACGAGCCCTGGGTAACCAAGAAAGCCAAATCCAAATCCTTTCAAATCCAAACTAGGGCAGAACTGCTTTTAGAAGTGATGTGGCAGGATGAGCAGGAGATGACAGCGTTTGCTCCCAGACGCACGCCTGTGTGTGAGATGATAGAGAGATAGGTCTTGCAGTACAAACTGGGGTTTTGCTTCTTTGCCAAGTTTTGATCATCTTATTGCACTCTTGAAAATGACAACGGAGGGAATGGAAAGAAGTAAACGGTGAGACTCCTTCTGCTGTGTTCTCCACCAGCTGGACCTCTCTGCATATTGCCATACCATGGCCAGGTGCTGAAGGGGGAAGAAGGGAAGGGTGCCAACGCCTGACCACCTGCAGCTGCAAGGAATCGTAAACCAGACAGTAGGAGATGCAAACCCGACAGCAGCCGTCGAAGTTGGGATTGGCACGCAGACCCTCTTCTCATCTTTCAGCTGTATTAGATAATATCCATTTATTTACAAAAACATCTTTCAAGCAGACATGGGGAGGAATAAATAACTCTAGCTAATCTGGGACGATGGTCCTGCCTCCTGTGCGAAATTGGAGACTGCAGTTAGTGCACGTGCTGGAGTTGCTGTCCTTCAGGGAAGGCAGCACAGATCCTCTGTGTGATCTTTTATTATTAATCTGCTAACCTTGATGGATGACAAGGAAGGGCACGGGGCAGTGGCGGGGCTTCTGTATGCCACCTCTTGCAAAATTAGGGAGAGGAGCCAGCGACAGCCGTGACCCCATGTGCATGCTGAAGCCTCCTCTTCAGCAGGACCACTCACAGTGGGTTTACACATGCTTCCACAGGTATTTAAATAAGCCAGTGATCCCCTAAACTCAAAAGATCAGACTTTTAGTAATACCTTTCACCCACAAAATCTAAATCAAATCTAATCTAAACACCCAGACCAGGCATCTGAACTGGCCCCTGCAGCTGTTTTCCTGACTAGGAAACTAAACAGGGAGCTTTAGAGCAGCCGAGCCTCCTCTCAGCCGGACCCTGAGCCCCAGCGCTGTCCCCTCAGCCCTGCGGTGCCATCCCGGGGACGCCAGCGAGGCGTCGCCTCTACCCAGAGCAGATGCCAACAGAGGCCAGATGGCAATTGGCGCCGCCCCTCGAGGCCCACGCGTGAGAGCTCAACGGGGATCCCTGGCTGTGCAGGTGGCCACGGAGCAGAGCGGAGCCCCAGCAGCGCAGGCCGCGGGGCGCATGGGGAGGAGGACCCGGGGCCACGCGCAGCAGGGACACATGGCCAGCGGGGCCTGGAGGCCCACGGCTGCCCCCGGCCACCTGATGTCCTCCCCAGCTGGCCCCAGCCCTGGCAAGGAGGCCAGCGCCAGGGAGCCAGGCCGGGCAGGCCTCTGAATGGCTGACTGACCCCCTAAGCAGGCACCTGCAGCGACCAAGACTAAAATCAAGATTTCGGGTACAAACAGGGGACACGCTGCTCCCCTCTATTCCCAAGTCTCCCCTAGGATGGAAAAAACGTCAAAAAGGACGTAAGAAAGATGTCAGGAGAACAACCTCTGCTTCACAATAAAAGCCATTGGAAAAGCATCTTTAATTCCTCACTTGCTTCCCTACAACCTCCACAGAGAACTTTTGGCCAGTCCTCCTGATTTCTGACTGAGATGTTAATGCTAACAGCATTGCCTACAGCTCCTGGTGAATGAGAGGCAGTAATGAGAGCCTCCAGGCAGTAATGAGAGCCATCTCAATCTCCAGGAAAGACCAAGGATGGAAGGAGCAGTGCCACGTGTCCACGGAGTCTCAAAAAGATGGTGCCTGTGTGTAAGCTGCATGCTCTCCTTTGCACTTGTATCTGTCACTGGTGGAAGACACCTGAGTCCTGCAGCAGGGAGTTTGACGGAAGGACCTTGAGTCCAGAGCAGAGCAGATCTTTGTGTCTGCCATCCCAGATCTAGTCAGCCCTGCACAGCCCACGCTGCTGCGATTCACAGCCCACTGCAGGACTGTGACTTTCCAGGCTCTAAGGGAAAGGTGAACAGGGCACAACCAAGAGCTTTTTAAGAAGGAATCGCCTAAGAAAATGGGAAGATCTTTTTAATTCTTGGACTCTGGCAGATGTTGAACACTGCACTGTAAGAACTGGTCCTATGTTTATCCCCACAGTAAGTCACAGTTGGGGAAAAAAAAGTTGGAATTACACAAATATTCCAGACACACATTTGCACTCTGTGTACCTTTTATGCTTGATGAAAAAGCAGGAAACATTAACACAAAGAAAGGAAGCATGTTAAAAAGACTGAAACTTTCATCAGGGACTATTGAAATTCTCATAACAAGGACGAGTATGAAAGGTTGCTCTTGCTCAGTGGTAAGACAGTGTTAGTTCCTACCCTACAATCTACCCTACAGAAAAATCTGAACTTCATCTACAGGTCGTCAGACAAACATAGCAAATAACGATTACATCTGAAGTTGCCACAGGTGTATCGTGATTTCTATTATCAGAGTTAAATCATACTCTGGGAAGTCAATACGCAAATACGGTAATATCGGCATGTAATACAATATTTCAAAAGTAGTGGCTTTTAAGAATCCAGACCAAGAAAACAATAAAGAAAATTGCAAGGTGTTCTGGCAGTCTTGTGATAAATCAACCTGGTTTCAGTGGAACAGTCAATGCAAGAAACAACAGGGAAATGTACTATGTTCCACTGCAACACAGTAACCTATTTATAAATCATTTATGGCTTGTCTTAGATCCTAAAGCACAAAATGTATATCCTGTTAGACAAATATACTTATATCTAATTAATTATAAGTAATTGCAGCTATTAGTTATAAAGAAAAAGAAAACATTTTTAATGCTACTTTAAAACCTGTTACCATGGACAAGTCATAATGTATTCCACATATAAATTGACCATGATCAAAAATATTTCTTTTAATCAATTTGGAAAGTACAAAATACACGTAACTACCCCATTGAAACAGCAATTTTTCACCCTTTCATTATTTATAGGTTTCTTTGCTTTGTTGACTTCAATTCTGCTCATCATCTTACAGGACAGGTCCATGCACCCATGCACACTGTGGCCTGGGGCCTGAGACTATGAACTCATTGAGACAGATTTTTTTATTATTTTAAAAATAAACAGACATGTACAGTGTATTCTGCCATATCTTGTGATTTTGCCATATGCAAACTAATAACAACAGTCCAATTCCTGTCATACAATCAGATGTCACCTGAGGAATGTGGGTCATGCTGGCATGTTACCCTGATTTTGGCTTCTGTTATGTGGGGCAATCCCAAACCTCCTGTGCAGGGGAAAGAAGTCCCCACTGCGAGGAGAAAGGATTTAACAAGAGATTACATCCTCTTTTTCAAATTTGCAAGGGTGGCTCATTTAGGCCTTTGTGGGTCTTCTACTGCTTTTCATAAATCCCACATCTGACTACATCCATGGCCATGCCATCTGTTGACTGTGCATTCGGACCATGAATTAGAACAAAAGCAGCTGAACCCATGAAAAATTAACATCTTCGCTACTGAAACACAGATTTACGAGGCTGTGAGGTGTGGCCTCATCTGCCTTCTTCTTCTAAGGTTGGTGCTCTTCATCAGTCCTGGTCAAGATCTTAAAAAATCAGAACTTTTAAAATTTGTAAATATGCAAATTCAATGCCTGGAGCCAGATGAGCTTCTGAAACTGTAGATAATCTGGTGGCCAAGGTAAAGATTTCAAAAAACTACATTCACACCCTAAATCCATATAAAGCCCCTTATGGGCACAAACCTGAGAGAAGAGAGAATATGTCATAGCGTGTTTTACAGCCTGCATTTGGCAAATCAAACTGTAGAACATATAAAGAACAGCCACAATGTTCAAAAGTCAGTTGTGCATTTCCAAACTTACATTTGTGCATGAAAACCCTGAGTACAACGGAGCAGAGCCAGGGTGCCTTCAATGGGCTACAGTGCATGAGATCTTGTTCTGCAATTGCTGGCCCCAGAAGACCTTTTTATGAGAAGAGGCTTGAGGACTTAATGCCCGCTGTCCACTGCTACTTGACACCAGCTTCATGCTTTTAACCTAAGTTTCCCCTAAAAGTTACAGAATAATCCCTGGAGCCACCTGGACTCCCATTAACAAAAATTTCTACAGGCTTTTGTAGCTTAATATAAAAATTATGGAAGTCTCCATTCTTCCAAGCATTATAGAATAGTGTAAGTAAAATGAATTGAAGTTTTTGAGTAAGACTCAAAAAAGTCAACAAAATTTTCAAGGTGATGCTGGAAAACATGGGGCTAAAATCTGTTCTTTACAAAGCAGCATCACCAGTATTGCATCCTGGGCAGACTTTCCTTCTCCCTGTTCACAGTAATTATCGCTCTGCCTCGATAATTGAGGGAAAAAACAGTGGCCGTAACAGAGGTTCTGCAACTCTTTTATAATCTCATTTTTCATACCTCAAGCAGCATCACTTTTTACTTCCAGTTATTTTCTCTCCTCTCCTCCCTCACTTAGGATCCCAACATATTATTTTTATTCTTTGATAATCTGAGCAGTAAGAATTTACTATGAAAATATGCACTGGAACAACCAGATAATAACAATGTAAATAATCCCCGAGAAAACTAAGCCACAGTCTGTGTGGTCAATTAACAAAGGTGGAATTGGCCAGACTTTAAACGACTTTTTATCAATGCTGAAAGAGTGAGTAACTACTACTTAAAATAGTTTTAAAACTCTTTTTTTTTAAACAACCTATCCAAGCAGTGGTTCCAGACAATATACAGTATATCTAAGAATAGTAACGGTCATTGATGGAAACTGATAACATTTGGGGAGTGAAGGTTAATCAGCTCTGGAAAAAAAAAGAAAAGGAACAATGGAGAGTGAAATAGAAACTCAAGCCTCATTAAAGGAAACTATTTTAAGGGCAGAACTACTAGTTTTAACATCAATCATGGGAAACCAATTCACAGTTGTTCCTAAAAGATCTAAATATGAAACTTTGGGAAGAGGCAGAGTTTGCAGTGGCAGCAAAATTTTCTTTGAGGGATAAGAAAAAAATATGACATAAAGGCGAACTGCCCTTTAAAAAAAAAATTACATATAACGCTCACTTTTCAGTGTCTGTAATGTTAGAACCCTGTGGGTCAATGTCCAGTGAATTTCACCTTTTAGGGCCATATTTTCTTAATGTGTTTCCAGCGTGCTGATCTGCCCATGAATGACAGCACATCTTATAGCACTGGAGCCAAATCGGCATGAAGACTATGTAAGATTGGGACTAAATCCCCAAAGAAGTTGCATCCGGATTTCAATTTATCATGTTTGGGGTGATTTTTTCTCCCGCAGCAGTGATATTGTGCCCTGTGGGTTACAGCGGAGGAGTGGAGCGAAGCGGCGTCGCTGCTGTTTGGCAGCGGAGCGGGTCCCGAGCCAACGGGGACGTCTGAGAACATCCCACAGCCCTTGGCGCGGAGGAAGCGGAGCAGGTGCCTACATTAAACAAGTGCACACTCTGTCAGTTTGCATTTGAGCACGGGCGCAAGTGCTCTGCCAATTCAAGGGCTTAATTAAATTTGAAATAAGCTAATTCAAGCAACACAAGTCTGCCAAAGGTAATAAAAGTGTTTACCGATGGATCCAGTCGGTACCGCACGTGAAAGAACATATTTATGTGCCGCGTAGGCCTGCTGCTGTTCAATCGGTGAATGCGTTTCTAAATATTTACTAATTGCAGGAATAGGGCCAGGTTTGAAGTATTTGTAAGGGATCAGCGAGGAGTGCTAGATCCCAATGTGTTGCCAGCCCTGCGGCCACCTGCCTTCCCTGGGGACCCCAGTGTGGAGGCATCGTCCCTGCTGCCACGGCAGCCCAACTTCTGCCCAAAAGAGCCAAAGAAATGTGGGAACCAATTAACAACACATTTTTAGGTGATTTTTTCAGTAGGTTTCCTCAAATACACTTATCTTCAGTGCCCCGGGACACTGCTGGGAGCTGCACAGGTAACACGTGGCACTGGTGGGACTTCACCTGGGCCACAGCAGGAGATGTTGCTGTGTCCTCCCAACACACAGCTGTGCTATGTACATGGATAAACCTCCCTTTGGGCTGCACTTCCAAACTGCCTCCCGAACCCCTGCTTTCGTGTCCCACACAGCAACATTTACTGCTTCATTTCTAAGTTATAGGTGATGAACGGAGCAGACTTCTCAGTGACACCCAACCACACTGCAGAAAACTCCAAATTACTTCAGGTCCTTTCTTCAGAGGACACAATTTGTTTTCCTGGCGCTGTGCTTAGCAATGAGACCTGCTATACCCTGAAAGAGCCAAAGGAGTGATTTCTCAGCAGCCAACACAATGAGTTGGCTCCAGCAGATGTCCAGGGTGCCAGGCAGAGCCCCGGCAGCGCTTCTTGCTTTCTTTGGCACATGCCCTGCGTGCACACCTGGGAAGGGTCTCAGCACCGCTCGGAGACGGGCTGCAGGGCAGGCTGATGACAGGAACACCAGCAGCTCCTGCCTGAGAACACCCGAGTTTTCACATCCATGTTTGCAAGCACAAGGCTGACCCTCAGCACGCGCCCAGCTCGCGCACCCTTCCTCAGCACGGCGGCTTTAACAGGCTCCTGATAAAGTCACCGGGGCTGATTTGCACCTTCCCAGCGCCTGAAGCGGAGCAGCAGCAGCGGGAACGCCGCGTGCTCTTGGACCGTGCAAGGTACCACGCAAAATTCGGACACGCAGCGAGATGCAAAGCCGGACAAGGGCGGATGCAGCCGGCGGGAGTTGGGAAGTGGCTCCCGGGAGCCGGACTGCGCTGGCGTTAGCAGCAGTGCCGGGCACGCGGCGCGGAGGGGCCCCGCAGCGTCTCCCCGTCTCGCAGGGACCGCAGCACAGAAAAGGAGGCAAAGAGACGTGTCCAGCACCTCTGGCAGGGGATGCCCCACGTCGAGATCTTTTAGAGGCAAAACAGCGATGGAAAGTCCATGCTTGCCTAGCTGGAAGATTTTGCCCTCCTTTGGGGCATTACTGGCTGAGATGTTAAAATTCAGGAGCTCTGCAAGCCCCGGAGGCACCTCCGGGCAGCGGCCACGCGGCTCCTGGCGCCCGCAGGAGCTGAGGGCACCCCGCGCCCCACGCGCTGCGGCCGGGCTGCGGACAGGGATGGGGCAGCTCTGCTATGTGTGCACCTGAAAGCACGCTTAAAAATAAAAATAAAGAGTAATCCAGCATGTGCAACCTGGTGAGCGCGGGATTCTGGTGTCTTTTCCCCTCTGAGGGTTTATGGCTCAGCATTCGAATGCAACTGGACCAAGCTCAGTATTAGGCATAGGCTGGAAGATAAGGGACTCTAGAGAAAAAAAATACATTTATATGGGTGGTCCATTAAAAATCACACCCATGTTTTAAATAGAAAGTTTTCACAGGAATTTGGTGAGAATTACACTGTTCGAGGTGTGCATATCTAGACAAAAACTTCAGCACCCTCTTGGAGAGCTTGTCAAAACAAATATTTGCTATGTTTGGGCTTCTTTTTCTGTCTTTAGAGCATATTTTAAAAGTCAGTGAGAATATTCATATTATTCTGTGATTGTATGCTTTGTGTGACACTCCAGCTGTGAGTGAGCATCAAAGTCAGAAGTTCTGCTCTATCTGTAGCCAGGGACCATTATGCGCTGTCTTTTTTTTCTGAGCAAGGTGCTTTAGGTAAATATTTAAGCTTCATTTTCCTGATTTTCCGGGGTTTCCTGCGGCATTAGGGGTTATTACGCAGCCTCGCGGAGAGACACGGGGCGCCGGCGCGGGGAACGCACCTTAAAACAACCTTCCTCGCGTGCGGATTAGCGCTATTTCTCTCAGCAAAGTTTTCCGCACAAAGACTCCGCGCGGAGGGACCCGAGCGCTCCGGGGCCGCCGCACCTGCCCCGAGGCCGCGGCGATGGGCGCGCCCGCCGCCTCCTTGCGCCCCGCGGCAGCGGGGGAAGCGCCAAGTCCCCCCCGCAGCCCCGCGCGCCGCTTCGGAGAGGGGAAAACGTCCCCGCGGGCGCGGAGGGAGGCGCGGACCTACCGTGGTACTCGTGTCCCGGCACGTAGGCGGCGGGGCTGCCCGCGATGTGCAGCGCGATGAGCACCTCGCCCTGCTCGCCGTCGCCCTCGAGCTCGCCGTGGTGCGTGCAGAGGAAGAAGAAGGGCGAGAAGCGGGCGCGGGGGGCGGCCGCCCGGCCCGCCGCCAGCAGAGCCCCCAGCGCGGCCAGCAGGCAGGGCCAGCGCCGCTCCATGGTGCTGCCGCCGGCGCCGCCACGGCCGCCCCCTCCGCGGGACGGGACGGGACGGGACGGGACGGGAGCCGCGGCGAGTCCCCTGCGCCCGAAGCTCCGCTCGCTGCCGGCGCGCGGGGCACGGAGCTGCGAGCGCGGGGGCCGGGAATAATTTATTTCCCCCAGTGTCTGGGTGGGAGGGAGGGGAAGGTCCCTCCTCCTCTTCTCCTCCTCCTCCTCCTCCGCCCGCTCCTCGCTCCGTGTGCGCCTGTGTGCGGGGGTGCGGATGAAGGGGAGCCGGGCAGGGAGTTGGGCACAGCTCGGGCGCCGGCTCTTTGTCTGCCCCGGCTGCTGTCCCCGCTCCTGTCCCAGCCCCTGTCCCTGCTCCAGCCCCTGCTCTTCTCCCTGCCCTGGTCCCCGCCTCCGCTCCCTCCCCGTCCCTCGGTCCTTGGCTCGTCCCTCAGCCCCAGCCCTTCTGCCCTGCCCTATCCCTCCGCCCTTGTCCCTGTCCCATCCCCGAGCCTTTGCCACATCCCTCTCCCCTGCCCATCTCCCTGCTCCATCCCACTCCCCAGCCCCTGCCCCCCTGCTCCATCCTGCTCCTCTGCCCATGTCCCCCCTGCTCCATCCCATTCCCCTGTCTCACAGACCCCAGACCTTATCCCCATCCCGTCGCTCTGCCCCGTGCCCGAGCCCTAGCACTGCCCGTGCGTCCTTGTCCCTATCCCAGCCCTGCCCAGTCTGCACCTGCAACCACTGCTGGGGGTAAAAAAAAAAAAAAAAAAAAAAAAAGGCCTTTCTGCCCAGGGCAGAGGGAGGGAGCCCGGGGGGTAGCTGGGACTCAGGAGGGCAGTGTGGGGTAACCCAGCTGCCCCCGGTGCCACCCCAGCAGCCGGTGGTGCCGCTGGGGACACGATGCGTTTGCAAAGACGAGTGTCCCAAAGTGCCAGCCTGGGGGCCACCGCTGCCTCCCGGCCTCATCCCGACTCCACAGGGCTGGGGACTGGCGAGGAGCGAGGCCGCGGCGCCGGGGTCCCCGGGCGCGGGGGACATCCCGCCCGCCAAGGGCAGCCGCTCCGGCTGGTGGGCAGCCCGGCTCTGCTCTGAAACGGCTTCGAGCGCCGACGAGAGCGAGCTGGGCTCCGCGGCACCCTTTCCAGCTTGGCCGCTTTGTCTTCCAGCTCTGGCTGTTTGTTTGTTTGTTTTTGTTTTTATTTTTATTTTACATCTGTGTCTCCGCCGCGAATTCCCGGCGCTGGTAGAAGTGCGGGGCTAGCGGCGGGCGCCAGGTGCCGCGCGGGCAGACGCCGCGGTACCTCCCTCACATCCCGTGGCCGCTCCGCGATGCGCCGCGAGGCCGCCCTGCTGCCTCAGGAAAACTATTCCCTAAATATTCTTTATTCCCTAAGTAAGCTTGGCGCATGGGGGAGCTGATCTGCCAGGGGGTGTCTAATTCTCGCTGAAGCCACTGGGGTTTGGATTGGGCCCATTCTGATGAATTTTAGGCAATTTTCTTTGTTTCCAGCTGCCTCACAGCAGCTCCTAGAGTAGCCAAGACTGTTGGTCTTCCCCCATGTCATTCCGCGGCCCCTCTCTCTTCCACCCTCCTCTTACCCCAGATTCACCTTTAACTAATGCTCTTGACAGTAAGTGGCCCAGAGCACCCCCTGTGACAGGCGCCTCATGCTCGCCGCTTGTTATGGAGCATTTTTCCAACACTGGGAACAGCAGGGAGCAAAACGAGACAGGCAACGTAGAGAGACCGTTGCCCACAACTGGAAGTGCAATAGGGGCCATGTAAATAGTTACGGGGGAGGCAGAACCCATCCCCAGTGTGTGCTGTGGGGAATCGCAGCACAGATGGAGGGGGCTGTGTCCCATATTCATTTCTGAAGATCATTGAGGCAGCAGAGCTGCTCACTGCTCTCAGGGAGGGCGCTCACACCCAAAGCGGGGCCGAGGGGCCGCGCAGCGCAGGGGCTGCTGCTGGTACCGCTGCTACCGCGGAGCTGCACGGGGCCGTGGCGGAGCGTATTGCTTAGGGAGGGACATCCTTGTCACCGGTGCCATGTGCAGCCCCCCAACTCCAACAAGAGCAACTTCCCTTGGCAGAAAATGCAGAAACTGCCTCCACTTTCCCGCAGGAATGTTCTGTAACCCAGCGGATACCGCAGGGATGCGGAGCTCCAGGTTGCCAGCACTGTTTGCTTGTCGCGCTTTATGTAGCACGTAACAACCCGGAGCAGGCTGGCAAGTGGGAGTCTGTGTGCAAATAAGGATTGGGATGGATTTTTCCTGACAAGCTCTTCTTTCTACCCAATCCTTAATTTCCTCCTCATCCACTGTCTCTTCCAGACAGCGAAGAGAAACCACCAGAGCACTTCACCTGCAGTCCCCAAGGCTCTTCCCCACCACCCCTGCTCACCTAGGGCAAATCATCTCTGTCTAGGGAAATAAACAGGGAGTCCAACATGCTAAAATAAGAGAAAACATTGTCTCCTTTGGTATAAAGTTTCAGTAAAAGCTGAAGCATCTGCCTTGCAAATGCTGGATGAGAAAGTTAAGAGCATTTAAGAGTCACTTGATCTTGTCCCTCTTTCACAACTGGCTGCTCTGTCCATAAATTCCGATTTTCTTCTCCAGTCTCCACTGGTGCTGCCGCAGCCCCAAGCTCGGGTGCTGCCACGGCCAGGCCAAATCAGCCCCTGGGATGAATCCCCTTTTTGTGAACGTTACTTGTCGCAGTCATCTACTAACGCAGCCTGCCCTGCCAGTCGCATGAACTTTGCTCTTAAGTGGAGCCCAAGTCACTTCTAAACAAAGGCCTAAATGTGAAATTATAGGCAACTTCCATGCCTATGTTATTACGAGATTTTAACTTTTCTGGGGTAGGAAGAATAGCAGCTGTTTGGCTGCTTTATTTTCCAGTGGCCTGGTACAATGTGCAGCTTCTGTAAACTGGCATCTCATGATTTCATCTGAAAACAGAGTATTCAGCTGTGCACATTTTTTCACTCTTGCATTGCATTTTGTTCAAAATGGCTTTAAACTCGTATTTCATTATTGCTTATTCATGGTAATGAGGTATGAAGATAATACTGAAAAGGGTTTTCTTTTGAAGAAAGGCATTTCTTCCAAACACTGCAGTCAAATAGGTGAGCCTAAAACCTTCCATCTATTACTGCTCTTATAGCTATTGAAAACAATATAGGATTATAAAAGCTTCAGATTAGGAAACAAGCATTAGCAGCTTCCTCTTGTTTGGCTTAACAACAGGATGCCCACTTTCAGAGCACAAAAACTCTGTTTCAATATCTATATGTTTCAATATCTTACATATTTTGTTTATTTATATGAAATTACTTTAAATTTCCTGCAAAAATAATAATAAAACTATACTCATGCTTAGAAAAGAGGGTGCTGTGAGTGGTTTTGATCTTAAAATTATTCTGAATACCTATTATACATAAAGATAAAAGTTACTGAAGACATATATACGACAGTTTTTAAAAGTCTTCATTCTATATATTCCTAATTTGGATGTTATTTATCTTTATGTGTGGCTTTGGGTGCAACACATGAACATAGTTCTTTTTTCCTTTTTCTGTTTTTTTCTGATCCGTTGTGCTCCAGTGCTTTATTAACAGTGTATGAAGAGCGTGCCCATATATATTTAAGGAAATCCAACTTGACTCTCATTGTTTAAAAAGCTAATTTTGTTTTGGAGATCAGATTTTCAGTGTATATTAGATAAGCGTATTTTATATAAAATCTCCATCAACAAATATTTGTGTCCATTACTATTGTTTCCCACCATACATCTGCTGCTCCGGATTTCTGCAGGGAAATGCTGCCTGCTTACACATGTAATAGCTGCCTGCCGAAGTTTCCAAGGCTCTCATTAACTTGCAAATATTTATTGTGGGTGGCCTTTATCTGAAGAATTTTTTAAAATGTCAGTGGCCACAAAAGAAGCCCTTAGTCTGTTTTACAAGCTAATTTATCTCTCCACTTGACTATCCTAACCCCAAGGACCTAGGTACACATAGCTAGCAGGCTGGGACAATTTCTGCTGTTGACTTTAGGAAGGAAAGCGGAATGCAGATCCCGAGAAAGTCTATAAAGATTTTCCTGCTGGTCTCTGAAATGATTGCCCAACTTGCAGAGACCTGAGAACAGCCAACACTGTGGGTTTTGAGGACTTTCTCTTATCACCAGGGCATTTAAAACCTACCTAAAACATACAAGACCCATGATTAAATGTCAGTGAACCTGTGCATGAGGAGCCGAGAGTTGACACGTTTATCTTTGAGGACACGGGCACGGTGCAAGGATGTGGTTTGCTTGTGCAGGGCCCAGCAGAAAAACTCTCTAGAGTATGAGTACAAACCCAGCTCAAGCAAAAGCCAGTCCACATGAAACCCTTTAAAAATGACTACAGATGGATGTGAAAGCTGGGGATAAGGAGGAGGGGTAGGTGCCCCCCGGGGCTCCTCGTGCAGATGCGGGGCGAGCGCGTTGCATTGACCTCGAGGCAGGACGAGCTACACATTTGGGTGTCAAAGCCTGGGAACTTACATGAGACTGGGTCACTGGGCCACCAAATGTTTAAATCAGGATTTTCAGCGCATTGACGCCAAACTCCTGTGGAGAGCTCAGCAGCAATAGGGGTTACAGGGTGGGTCGCCCTCAGTAATGGAGCTGCTACACTTGAGCATGAGCACTTCCTTTCAGTCCAAGAACATCTTTTAAAGTGTGACCAGGAGCCCAGCGGCGGTTTTGGTGGAAGTGATGCCTTCAGCATGGCCAGGGAGCAGACACAGAGCGGCAGCGATGCACAGGGTAATGGAACCAAAGCCACGACCCATGGACCCATGCCTGAAGATGGCACCATCTGGGTGTCACAAAAATGTAAAGGGAAAAGGCTGAAGCAGCAATGAAAAAACAGGGACAGAAAACAAACTGGTGGCAACTTCTTCCCACCACGATTTGGTTTTCCCAGAGCGGTGCACACTGGACTACTTTTATTTAATTTCAGCTGCTTGACAGTTGTCAAATTAGGTGCTTTTCAGAGCAAAGCCACAGCCAAAAATATGGCAGGATGATAAAATGGGGGCTAGCATGCAGTGGCTGCAGGAGCTCAAGATGGATATTGGGAACAATATCTTCACTTCAGTTTTGATGCCCCAAATGACTTTTTCAACCAAAATAAGACTGCATGGAAAATCAGATTCACAGGTTAATAATAAAAAAAAATCTTAATTAGTATTAGCAGCAAAGTAAAGCATTAGGATAAGCCAGACTATTATAAAATAAGCAGATATTTTTCATTATTCCAAATCCTCCACTAGAAGTTTAAAATTCATCACTTATGAGTTAAATATTCTTCCCAGCTTTCTTCAAGAAGGTCTCTGAGAAATTCCTGATAGTGGTTGTCAGTGAGAATCTTTTGGGTAATACAAAGTACAAATGGAACCTCAGGATCCTATTCCTGGGGAAGAATTACAGTTAAACCATGAAGCAGTGATCTGGTTTGGGGGAGAAAACTCCCAAGCTCACACCTCTGCCACTTGCTTCTCTTAGGAAAATGAGACCCGCCGTATCTCAGGGTCATCCGTTTTAATGGGAGATGGTATTAGCCCACACAGCCAGCCAAGAGCTTAGGTGCATCACGTAGGTAAGTTGGATGCTGATGTCAGTGATACTAAGCTCCCTTCACATTAACATTATTAAGAGTGCCTACAAAACTGCCGTGCTGCCCACTCTCCTCCTGTCCCATGGGCTTCTCAGGGCTGCATTTCCTCAGCTGGACACTGCTGTGCCTGCCATTCCCAAACCAGCAGGGATGGATGCCACAATGGCCGTGCTACGAGCTCCTGTTACTGGCACGGTTGGTATTTGGGAGGCAGTGCCGTTGCAGAGCAGAGGCCTGAGCTTCGCAGTGTCCCCGTACCGCGAGTGCTGCGGTCGCAGGCGGGACGCAGGCCGCGTCACTCTCGCTCTGAGCTGCGACGCGTCTTCGTCAGAGACCCCTTATCCCCCATCGCGGGGGCCTGGGCACGGCTCCTGGCAATGCTATCGGCCTAGCTTCTTGGCCTTCTCCTTGCTCCTCCTTCCAGCAAGATAACAGGAAGAGCTTTATCTTCAATTCTCCTCTGCAGGTTTACACACAGATTTAAGTCTTTGTGGCAGTGCTGGAAATCCTGGGTTTCCAGGCATGAGCACTTCTCCTACCTCATGGCAGTGGCCAGGAGCACGGCTCCTCTTGGGCCACGTCCCAGGGGATGCCTGGGCTCTTCTTCCCATCCTCATCCTCGCCTGGGCCTTACTGAGTTGCCCACCCCAGCCAGGCCTTGCACCCCGTGCTCTGCATCAGGCCTGGGGCTTCCTCCCTGACTTTTCACTTAAAAGTCAGCACCCAGAGAGGTAGTTCTTGTGTCTTACAGTCTTGAACAGGCCTCCATGGTGCCCTGGCCAACCTCCTCCCACGGAGATCCACACTTCACCCCCAGGCCCACAGAGATCGCCCAGCTCAAGGCTGCTCCTCACGCACGAGCAACAGCAAGAGCTGCCTACGCTCCGATTGTTGCAGCTGGACAGGAAGGACCTATGGACCACCTCGTCCCTCCAGGAGACCCAGGGAAAGCACGCAGGAATATTCCCTCCGTATGGCCCTGCAGGACCGTGCGAGCCTGTCAGCAGCCTGGCTCAAAATCAAAGGATGTTTGTCAAATGTTCAAGGAGCCTTGAATGGAAGAAGATATGGAAATGCAAAGCATGGTATTCTTTCACTCTGGCAAATGGCCTAGAAAAGTAACAAAAAGAGACAGAAATGCCAAAAAGCAAACCACCTACTGTTGTCTCCTGGAGATAAAGCAGAACATTGTTCCAAGAAGCAGAGCGCTGCTGTCATTTCTGGTGGAAGTTGAGATAGTGGCGTCGAATCCTGGGGAGGGGGCAGGAGGAGACGGAAAAATGAACAGCTTAAATAGACCTCTCAAAAAGAAGTCAAGGTAATGTGTTTAAATATATTTGGCATAGAACAAAACAACATGTGATGCTGTGTGTTTAGAAAAAACGCTGCTGCTGGAGGCTAATGCAGCTCCAGGCGCTTGTGACACTCACTGGGTTACAGCAGTTTGCTGCAGATTGTTGTTACTCCCACATCTGAGGAAAGATCTTCTGGACATGAGTCATAAGGACCCTGTCTGTCTGTGTTATTATGTCCCATGGCACCCTATTGTCTGTTATATTTTCTTCCCCTCCCCAATAAAAAATGTAGACTGTCAAGTATACGATTCCAGACATTCGTCGCATGCAACCAAGACGTCGCTTTGGTCATTGTGCCTCTCGCACTATTTGTGCTTAGCCAGTTTTTGCCATTTTAATTCTTCTGAGCATAATAGAGGCTTTTAAGCAAAATGCCTCTGATTTAGTACGAGTTTGTGTTTACTGAGTCTAGTCCTGTCGCTAATGAAATTAGCATCATGCTAAGACAGATTTGACCTTTTGCTCTGATAGCAGCAATGGCAGAATATTCAGTATCTCCCCTTTTGAGGATTATCGGCTAACAAAACATAATCTTGGGGCAAGAAGTGTAAAAAAGCCTCTGGGTATTAAACACTAAGCTTAAGCAAATCTCACTGTAGCAGTGTAAGTGGCTGCTGTCTGAACCCTGTGCTTGCTGCTGCTAATGTAGGCTCAAGCTCTGAAGCAGAAGCAATTCAGCACTTGCGCTTTTGCTGCTCCGTCTTAGCACAGCAACTTGAGCAGGGCAAATATGTCCTTTTTCTGCCACTGTGGGAGCAGCCGCAACCTCTGGCAGATGGGTGGGAGGCAGCTACATCTCCAACTGCTGTCACTGTTTGCTTCACTGCCCGCAAGCTGAGCCCTGAGGAGCTGGAGTCCCACCTGCAATCACAGCAAGTGCTGGAAATGCAGCAGTGCACCCTCCTCATGCTCTTTGGGGATAAAACAAAGGAAGTGACAAATGTCATACACCCAAGTGCTAAGGAAACTATATTCTGGAAATCACACGTGCAATAACTCACTGGACAAGAGTGTGAAATATTGGATGGTGCCTTTACTGGCTGTAGTCAGTTAAGTTAAATTTCCTTAATGGCTATTTCCCAGGCAGAACCACTGCTTTATTTCCCCGCGTTCCCATGCACGTTGCCTGCCGGGAGGGGCTCGCCAGGCAGCGTGCCATGGAGTGCACCGGCTCCCGGGGCAGGAGAATGTCCCATTTCATCTCTGCCCGCACTGCGGTGACACATAAAGGAGCCATTGATAAATTGTATTCTTCCTGCAGGCTGCTACGTATGGGAAGGATCAAAACACAAGGATATTTCCATAACTCCAAGATCTTAAGGAAGGTAATAAATAAGGCAATGCAGTGGCTGGGGGCAGATTGTGTACCCAGAGACACAGCACTCTGCACCTGAAGCTGATATTCGTCATATTTGGTCCAAAGGAGAACTTAGAATCGAGCCAGTAGACAATATTTTCCATCTGCGTGTGCCGTGTGTTGGCACAAAAGCTATTTTAACAATATTACGTGTGGCACAGCTCTGCATCATGCAGGCAGATGTGTCATTGCAGAGCTGTTCTCTGTCATGGGCAGCAAGGGCACGGAGGTGGTGACAACCGGGTTGGGGCTGTGACTAGAGACTCTCACATCGGTGCCCTTATCCATCGGTATGACTTGCTTCCAATAAAGCTATTTGCTGTGTCAGTGAGGCATCAAACCCTTGCAAATCCCTGTATGAGCTGGGATTACACACCAAGGAGCAGGGACGGGCACGGGGGCCATGACACGAGCCAGCACCATGGCTTTCATTCCCACTTTGTGCTGGGCCAAATCTCTGAGGGGCCATGGAAAGATGAGCAGTAAATGCGTACGCAGCAGCTCCGTGTGCTGAGCTCTGCCGAGCTGCCCCAGGACTGGGGGCTGTGGGAGGAATCGGACACACCTACTCGTTCTTTGTCTGAAATTGTGTTTTTCCCACTCTGATTAAACTGCACTGCCGCTTATTAACAATTCAGGTGTTGTCTGTATTTTAAGGGAAGGAAATGTAAGATGACAGACTATTTAACAAGTTCATTTAGAGCACAAAATGTGTTTAAGGCAGGAAAAAATATTACTTCATGCAAAACTTGGTTTTTCGTAATTGCAGGTCTGACTGCTTCGAAGATGAAAAGCCTCTTTCCTAATTCCAGGCAAATGTAGCAGAAATAATGTTTTGAGAAGAGGTGCAGGTAGGTGCACACCAGGGAGTACAATTTTAATATCCTGAGTACAAGATTTTTTAAATCGTTGCCTGACCCTGCATTAACACACTAGGTTGTGTTTCATCTGCCACGTTCACCACCTTCATCTTTGGCGTATTTTTTCTTTTTGTCTTTTTTTTCCTTTCTGCAATTTGTCTGTGCTCACATTAACCTTTCCCGCTGAAGCTCTCGTTGGGGGCTCCGTGCTCACCGTGTGAATACTGCAGTGCAAGGGTCTGCAAGGGTTCCCAGTGGACAGGAGCTCGCATGGGTCATCCCGAGCCCGCCTGCTCGCTCACAGGGCCACTCGGGTACAGGGAAGCCACTGGGGAAGAATAACGCACCGAGATCATAGTCACGAAGACACCAGGTAACTGCTGACAGCTCTAAAGACGTGTTCTCAGAGCCATGGATCTGAGACTCGCTGTTACGGCCGTGTCTAACCTATGGGTCAGACAGAGTGCCCCAGGTCCCAGTGCTGGGATGGATCCCAGCCTCATCCCATTTCTGCACCGGGATGCAACACCACTGTGGAGCACCACCATGGTGGGCCTACATGTCCATGGGAGCCGAAGATCCTCACAGAATGCTCACGCCAAGGCCAGCTCCTGTCCTGACCCACAGTTTAGGTACAGACTCCACCACCTTGACATGTCCCAGGTCCTCTCGGTCTGCAGCCTGGAAGAATAAGGAGCAACCTGAAATCTTGGCTTGAAAATCAACACATCTGGTAGCTCCTGTTACAGGGAATATGACAGAAAACATGTGGGCCCTGCATACCCGTCTCCTCGCTGGGCGCGTGTCCCTGCCGCAAGCCTGCGCAGGGTTCCTGTGAGCTGGGATCAAACTTCCTGAAAAAGTGGAAAAACAGCTGATGAGCTGTATTGCTCCTTGTCTGGGCTGTGGATTTTGTGCTGTTTACCAGGTCGCACGTTCCTCCTGGTGCACTGTTGGGTAAAGTCAGCTCTCCCCAGCTTCAGCTGATGTGCGGCTGCAGACACTCTGGGTTGCTATTTATGCCACAAGTGAGAAACGACTTGATAATTTATGGGTTGTAAACCCAAAGTTGTACAGGTTTTTACCTCCAGGAAAGAATAAATACACGTCTCATTTCAACACATTTTAGACAACGTGCCCCTTTTTAATGGCTTCCTTTGATTTGACTCTGAAATATGTAGACACTTCCTCCCAGGGTTTTCATATGGGAGCTTCATGCTGCTCTGTCAGGTTGCATATTTTCCCCCTGCATTTCTTAGAGAAGATCTCACTTATTTGAATTACAAAGATGTGAACATTGTGTAGTCACTGTGAATAAGAGAGGTTTAGGCAAAGATTTTATTTTGATTAAGAAATGAAAGAGTGGGATAATAATGAATCCATCAACAATGGGAAACTTATGGATTTTTAAAATGAATTAGAGCATATTTATTTTTATATATGGAAATTAGAGCATATTTTTAACTTTAAGAGCAAGAATTTGCATATACAGTTGTTAAGCCTAATTGAGGTTATGTGCATGCTGTTTTCACTCTAAGAGAAGAATATAACTATAGGGGATATATGTTGGTTTACTGTGTGAAGAATTTTTAGGTAGTCCCATTTCACATTACAGTTCAAGGATGGAAAAGATTTATTGATCCATAAGTTAAATAGTGACCCCAGTTTCACCCCTTGTTAGTGCTTTGCAGGTTGCACTTACAACATAGACAGAGTAATGAATCCTTAGGCTCAGACAAATGTAAACCCTCCCTTTTATAGTTCACAAAGAAGCAAAATACAGAAAGAGATGCTTCATTTCACCATCTTTTTTTCTTACTGTTGAGGATATTTTCATTTCTAACATGTAGGTTAGTGTCAGTTTTGTAGGATTCCCCCATCTTATCTCTCCTGATAACACCATTTATTTTGATCTATAATGACCTCCCAGCCAATATTTGTAAACAGCGACTGAAGTTATGAGTCAATAGCACCTAAACATACAGTGTGCCAAGCTGCCCAGAACGGTCCCTTTGTGCCGGTGGGCTCCGCTTCGCCTCAGTAAGATAACCATTAATCCCGGGACAAACAAACTTTGATCCTGTGTGTATTTTTAAACGATTGGCAACTGCAGATTTTACAGTCACTCTGAAAAGTCATCCTGCACAGGAATTTGCAGAGTCAACACCGCAGGTGTCCAGTGCAAGGTTGGGACAGGAAAATGAGCCCAAGGGGACAGCGCTGGCACCAGGACTGCCTGGGGACAGTGGCACCTGCGTTCGTGCTGGCTCCTCTGCCCACCGGATGGGAGGAACATGGCCTGGTCCTTCCCACGGGAGAAAGAAATTCATGGATGACAGTGCTGCTGATGAGCAAGGAAAAGCAACCGTGGTCAGGGGAAAATGTGATGGTGTGGACATGGCAGGAACACATGCTGCTTACAGCTAAGCACGCAGCAGGACCTTCTTCTCCCTACAGCCCCTTCTAAAAAATATTCTTTCTAGTTTCATCCCTCACTTGAGTCATGGGAAGGCTGTCTGATTGAGCGGACTTAGGCATAAGCATCTTTGTGATCTTCTCCACGTTCAGCTGTGCTATGGTCAGACACTCGCTGTCCTCCCTGGCCAAGCTCCCTTTTCCATGTGATGAAGTTGCTCTAGTGTCCCATAAAAGAGGTGGTCACCTACAGGGTGGGCGGTGGGATCCTTGCAGAGAGCCGGGAAGCATTAGCTGCCTCAGAAGGACTGCACCAAAAACACGCACCAAGCACCCAGCTGCCCTGAGCTAGTCCATAAATAATCCAAACAAATTCCCTTTGGAGTTTGGTCACTCCATCGAGAATCTTCTGAAGATGGACTGTGGTGCTTAGCTGTCTCCCAGGCCTCAGCAGGACCGTCGCCTTCCTTTGTAAAGCAGGGGTGAGGGAAGAAGTCACCTCAGCGTCCAACAGATACTGAATAACCTTGGCAAATGAGACACTGAGCTTCAGTGGTCACTGCAGAAGGAAAGAGACCAAAGTCCTGTAAACCCCCTTGTGGGAGGGAGGGAGGAAGGAAGGAGAAGGAAGGAAGGAGAAGGAAGGAAGGAAAACTGAAGAGCCTTTGTAGCACAGCCTGGAGTCCATTCATCTTGGTTCACTTCCTCTAATTTTCTCCCTCATTTTCCTGAGTTAATGTTGGCTACTTTGGGAAAATCGGCAGAGGGGGAGGAGGGAGGAAATTCTGGAGTAGAAGAAAAAGAGCTTTTGCCTTTCCTGTGTTCCAAAGGTCCTGAGGGGACATACACTACACACACTTACTGGTGCAGACCTGCCTGTAACCCAGAAAGCTCATGCTTATGTCCTAAGAGCTAATAACCAGTGACAGAGGAAAAACAGATGTTTTGGTAACACCTTCTTTACTAGTGAAATATTGTGCCTTTTAAGTGCTTTCAACACTGCTCCCTTGAATTAATGCCAACTAATAGTCCCCTCGCTGGTGAAGAAATGGCAGCGACCATGTCCTGTTGTGTCTTGACAGCAGACAATTCCTTTAGATTACTAATAAAGAATTGAAACAAAATGGGTATTGATAATCCAAGAGGTATGGATGGACAGGTTAATGAGGAGCAGAATTGGGATTTTGCCTGTCATGTCTGTTTTGCTGTGCTGGGCAGTGCTCAGAGCCCAGGAAGGCCAATGGCCAATTTAAGCTGGTTAATAAGATGAATATGGCTGCAGTCTCAGGGAATATAGTCTGAACAGGGATGATGCAATTTCTTTTAAAGTTGTACTTAAAGAAATTATTTATATTGTAGAAATAATTTCTGATGATGCGCTGCAATAAAACTACATTTCCCCACTAATAAAATTTTGCAATTATATGGTGTATGTGAGATGTACTGCACAGTGGCATGTCTTAGGACGATGTACATTTAAAGCCCTAAATATTTCACTGGAGGTGCAAAATAATACAACGCAATCCAAAAATATGCTGTGTCTAGAAGGCTAGGGTAGGTGTGAAGATGATGAAAACTCCTGTATTTGCTTGGTGGTATCAGTGAGACCTTTCTAGAGATCCAGCAGGTAAATAACGACAGGTTTCGTGGTGACTATGGAGAGAGCTCAGAGCGCTTTGGCTCCCTACATGTCCCTAACAGAGATCGTCCAGATCAGCGCCCAAGTACAGCTGCTGCCTTGAAATAATAGCAGATCCACTAAAATAATGCAAATATCCTCTCGTTTACAGTGATTAAAAAAACCCTGCAGACGGGCAACCCAGAGAAAAACGCAGGAGAAACCCCCGCGTGCCACCAAGGCTGCTTCCTGAGGGTCCCTGTGTATCAGTCCTGGCCAAGGGGTCTCCGCAGCGGTGCCGGCTCTTGCCGATGGCTGATAACAGGATTACTGTCCCTACCTCCAAACGTGCTGCTTTCCAAATAGCATCATTTTGTGCTGACGGAAAGACGTTATCACACCCCGGCTTTGTGTGCTGCTCAACCGGTTATCTGTGCAGGGCTCGATGTGGAGCTCGGCGACTTTGTAGGATATTATCATGTTATATGAAATTCATGCTGCTGCAGCTATAAATCAAGAGGACACTTCATAGGGTTGCTGGCTCTTCTTGGAATAATATCTCTTTTGTTCTCTGTTTGCCAAAAGGTGGTAGTATGATTTACAACATACATACATGCATATATATATATATATATATATAATTTTTTACAAACAATTGAAAGCTCTGGAATGAGCAGGTTAGTATTATTAATGTGCACTGTTTAGCAATGTGATAAGTGTGGTTCTGTTTCCTACAGCGTAAGATGCAGGATGGGATGATTAATTTTAGCTAGTTTTTGCTAAATGACATTTCTGTCTATTGACACTGCCTAAAAGCTCACAAGCTGAGGCACTGCCCAACCATGAACACCGGAATATGTGGAAATACTAGTGGCTACCTATAGTGACAGTGCAGTTTTGGGGCAGCTGATGCAATGTACAGTGACCACGGGGATGGGTCCCATTCCCCCTCCTCTGCTCCTGCTCTGCTCCTGCTCCGCTCCCATCCAGGAGGCAGATCCCACTGCTCCTTCGGTCAGCCCCAGTGCCCATCAAACCCTCTTGGCTTTCAAGAGTGCACATGACAAAAACCCATGCAGGTTTTGGGCTGCATTACTTTTCAGCTCATGAGGGTGGGACTGGCTCTGGAGCTGGCACAAGGCAAAGGGTGAAAGCACACCTTAAGATTAATGAACCTTTTTATTAAAGCAGAAAGCTTTGCTCAGCTAGTCTGAGCTTTCCAGTCCGCTCCAGTCAGGGGCCAAGCTGGCACCAGCTCCGTGGTGGTGCTGGGGACGTCTGAACAAGAGTCTCGTCTCCATGTACTGACAGGAGGTCGTATCCATAGGCTGGACTGAACCAGGGCATGCAGAGGAGACTGGGGTTGAACATTAAAATATATTTATATAAACGTATCCCTACTTAAGCTGTGAAAAGGTCAATTCTATTTCCAGGGATCAAGCTAGAGGTAGGATCTTGTATCATTACCTTTAAGAGTACTTAGGGCCCCCTCCAAAATGCACAGGAGTCAGAGATTTCCCACAGACTTTAACATGCTTTGGATCTGCCCCTCAAATGCTGTTAAACTTTATCATTTTACTAACTTTTAATGAGAAATAAAAGCTAAAATTCCTGCAACACTGAACTAATTATTAGGATGTGACTGTCTCTGCATCAGCCACCAAGCAGCAGGCAGCAATGGGAGCCGCGGGCCAGGCAGAGGCCCGTCCGCCTCCTGCCCCAGCCCTGGTGCCCCAGCCTGGCAACGGGAGCCCAGATGTTCCTCCTTCCCCGTAAACCCGCCGTGAGGAGCTGGCTGGAAGAGCCCTGAGCGCCCGGGTGCTTTGGACGATGCTCCCCAGCCACCGCTTCGGAATCCTGCAGTTCACTAACACGGTTCTTTCCTCCCAGCTCTTGAAAATATTTCTATCTTTTTAACATGGCTATGAGTGACAAAATCTGTCACTATGTCCACTATTGTACAACCCTGAAAATGTCAGAAAAAAATGAAAAAATACTCCTGTATTTTATTTTTAAACATGGTGGCTCTGCCTGCAGGATTAGCAAACAGCAGATTGCAATTATAGTTTAAGTATCTATTCGTTTTACTGCAGGAAAAGCATCAACATGTGTGCTGTACATTTTTGGTTTCTAAACAATCAAGTAAATGTACATAAAATTGAGAGATGAATATAATACGGGAAATGAAGACATTTTGCTTCATGCAACAAAATGAAATAGATATGCAAATTATTAGTAGTTTACACCGAATAAAGTTTTACTACCCATGATTTTATGTGCTGGGACAGAGAATCTCCAATTCCATTAAGGAACATTCAGTCTACCTATAATGAATGAGAGTTTTTAGAATGAGAAAGCTTTGAAGCTTTGAGGTAATAAATACCTAAAACATTTAAAATATGGAGATTAAAAAAATATTGGAGAACACATAGTGCCTAAATGAAATCATCACATTTGTTCTTAAGAAATTAAGTATTCAAGAAACTCTTCCTTAGGAATACTTTGCTTTAAATTCCATATTTTCCGGTGCCACATTTCTCGCTTAAAAGCCTGCACGAGCTTTTGTGCTGTTGCCAGGCTTATTTTTTGTTTATATACCGGTTCTTGCCATGGAGATATGTCTCTGACATGAAGGCATCCAGTATAGGAAATGACATGCAATGCCTTATTCTTCTAGTTTAATTAATGCTCTGACAACTTGGCAATAAGGCTACAGTGAAGAAAAGGTCTCTGCAGGGAACTGCAGGTTTTCAGCAATAAGAAAGCTGTCAAAATTTTACTATATATCTATAGTAACCTATCGAATATCCAAAGATTTCTGGAAGGCATCTGTAGCAAAGAATTCAAAAGAAAAAAGGTTAGTATAAAAATGATGTTCCTTAACCTACTAAAAATAAAAGAACCACTTTCTTGGCAGTCAAAGTGGGAACTCTTAAAGCAGCCTACATTGACTTGCTCGTTTCATACAAAAAGAAATTCCAGTTTTAAATGAGCGAGGACTGTTCAACAAAAGCAGTAAAAAGGATTACCCCATCCCTGTTGGAGCTGATTTTCTCCTGTAATTTGAGCAAGCCGAGCGATTAGTAGAGCTGCTCTACGTTGTGATCCACCTACCCTACGTTGTGATCCCGGGTCCCGGGCCTGCAAACCCGGCGCTCCTGTCGCGCACGTTTCTTGTCCCGCTCCCCGGGAGCACCACGGCCTCTCGGCAGGACACCAGGGAAAGGCGCTCCCGCCTTCTCCCCTGAATGATTTGGTGTTTCGGGCAGGATCAAGGAGGATACTCTTACAGGAGATTTCAAGATCTCTAAAAGGAACTTGCAGTTACAGGCTCCGGATCATCAGAAACTAATGGTGATCCAGGGCTGACCTGGGATTATCATTTTATACCCTTGGATTCATCAGAGTCTGTCTCCATCCTGTCTTTCCCAGGAAAAGGTATAGGGAAGGAAGTAACAGACCAAACTCGGCATCTCCTGGCTTCCTTCAATATCTTCATATCTTTTTAGCTGTGAACATGAACAGAATTAATGCTGACTTTTCTGACAGATGATCTATTCTTTAGTTACCGATGGAAAACAGCTCTTTGTATTAATAAACGGAATTGCCCTCAGTGCCAAAGAGTCATGAAGTTGCACCACACTAGGAAAATATAAACCAGCTACTTATTTAAACACTTTCCTGCATCAGGACTTCTGGCTCTTTCAGTGCGAAGGCTCCCAAATCATCAGCAAGATTACAGCTACCATAGACTACTCACTAGAGATCAGTTGGAACTTCCACTGTAATCCCCTGCTTCCCCATTTTTATTTTAGTGAAAAGATCAATTTAGTTCTGCAAATAATTCCCAAATGAATCAGAGGAATCAGCTTCAGTCTCTTCAGGGGTCTGATCTTCAAACAAGATGATGCCTGGCTATATTAAAAGGTTACTACCAAGAGTATTTACTCTAGATAAAAAACAACTGTACATAAGGATACTTCAACATACCAGCAAGAGCTAACATGTTATTCAGTATTATAGCTGACATGGAGATTAGAATTATTTGACTTTTTAATGACAAAACCCCTCTCCTTAGCCACACATAATTTTGCCAGAGATTAACAGTTTCAGCTCAATTTTCCCATGACAAGTGTATCTTCTATGGTGTAATTTCTATTTTGAGAGTAAAATAATTTTACCAAAATTCAGTTCACTGTGTGACAGAAAAATAAGGGCAGTTTTCTCTTTTGATGATGATACCAAAAATATTGTGACTATTTTTAATAAAAGTTTTGTCACTTCTGTGCTTTGGAGGAAGGATTAAGATTAGATAAGGAGGAGGAAAATTGGAACCAAGTCTAGAGCCAATTTATGTACACAGCCAACCCAATATTAAAAAAATCTAGAAAAGAGACAGTCTGCTTTCATTTTAAACGCAAAGGTAATAACAGAGGTATTGCAGAGGATAAAATTTTGCAGACAATAATTGTGACTTATTTGCACAACCATCATATTTCTTGTTCCTAAAATAATAATAACAAAGCACTCCTGGAATTAGATGAATTTTTTAAAGGTTTCTAAGGCATTACAAAGCAGCATGACCGGGATACATAAAAGTAGGATACATGAGGGTAGCTCCAAATATGTTCTATCTTGCCTGAAGTGAGCAGTGACGCTGAGGAAGCTGTTTAGGGTAACTGCACATGCCCCCAAACAAGGCCAAGTGTTGGTGGGAGAGGAAGCTCCCTTCTCCCCAGGAGTGTTTGGAGCTCCCACAGGTTTGTTTACACTGGCAGGAGAAACTGTGTATTTGTCTTTGGCTGTTGCTCTTATTTATTCTTAAACTACCAAATCTCCACACGACAGGGCTCTCAGAAACCTCAGCAGATGTCCCAGACTTTGGCTCTTTCTACTGATTTGCTGCACAGATGGGGAGGGTGGCATCAAAACCATGGTTATCAAAACCATGATAAATGCTATAAAAATCTATCAATGAGCAGCAATGAAAACGGGATAAATACAATCAAGGGTTTGCTATCAGCAAAATCTCCTTCCCCACCGCCCTCTCTTGAGGACTTTCTTCTTTCTGCCTGTTGTAGAAACCTGCTCTGTCATCTAGCAGGGACGTCTTAATGAGAGAGGCTGTGTACCTTGCTCCTTGCTATTCTCTCCTACCAGCTGTGCTCTAATTCACAGGATTTAGGAGACATAGAGAGATGCAGAAGTCCTCATTAGGATTTTTATTAGAAGGATGTGGAGATGGAGGAAGTGCTCAGCTCTTGAACTACCAGTGCCCTCCCTTGCTCCTTCTTTCAGACGCATTAGAAGAAACTCCATTTTCAGACAAATCTCT